>NC_092506.1:33486329-33768829 GCF_047511675.1 Marmota flaviventris
GCTCATCTTGAAAAGCTATATTACTAATTTAATTTGTAACATGAGTACAAGACTCAATGATGTCAGTAAGAGTTAAGGTTTTTTTGTTGTTGTTGTTTCGATTTGGTTTTGGAAGTATGAGAATGAAAAATTGTTTAAAAAGAGGTGTAAGATGGAACTGGTTAGGAATATTAGATAATTCTTGATCAATGTGTGATGAAGTCAATTTTTCTCATTTGGTGATTTATAGACTTCATTTCTCTCTAAAGCGCCTACATGAACTGCAGACTGGCAACAGTGTCAGTTAGCCTATGATGACAGTAAATGCTATTTTTTCATTTGAGTTAATACCCTTCCACTATTGCTCATACAACTACTGTATTCTGAAAAGATGGATCATATAGTGGTTGGGGGATTATTGGTGGATGAATGACATTTGTGAAAGATGATGATTATATTAAAAGTTTTGATCTCTCTCTCTCTCTCTCACACACACACACAAACATATGTATAAGTGAACCCAAGAAAATAACATTATTAATGAAATACATTGAAATATTAGCATTCTAAAGTTTAATTTCTGACAATTTATAGAATTATCCCAATATTAACATTCATTTTAAAAACAGTGAATGGCTAAGTTTTATCAGATTTCTGAAAGTGTCGAGTATGTTTCTGTGGTCTCAAATGACAACACAAAGCTCTTCACTGGAATTCCTTCATGGCAGCCTGTTAAAACTATAAATTCTGTGGTGTTGCTCCCAGAAAGTCTCATTCACTAGCTATGTGATGGGAGCTTGAGAATCTGAATTTTGAATTTTGGTTGACTTGCACTTATCAAGCTATTTGGAAGCTGCAGTCAGATTTAAAGCAGTCTTCACTTCTTTAAACCTCAAAGTGATCGCAGTTATTTCCTCTAGGAATGAAATGGAAAGGTTTTATAAAATCTTCATAGATTATGGGGATCAGAGCACTTTGAATTTGTAGTTCTGAAAAATAAAAAGTAACCCCTGTACAAGTCTTACAGTAGATTTAACATTTATAGATTTGAACAATTCATGAGCAGCCTCTAAGGTGATTTTGAAATGACAGGAACTTGAATTACTTTGATGGAGAGGCTGCTGTGTGAGAGTGAATTATTTAGCTACTGAGCAGTGTACACCACACTGTATCCCTATCTTAATGAGTCTTTGTTGTTCTGTACTTGTCACAATAACTTCCATTTAAGATCTGAAATGGACATATATCTTTCAGTTACTTTATATCCATATTTCTATGGGAAAATGTGTTATTGTAAGTATTCTTGAATTTGAATGTAGGTCTTAGAAATGTCAGAATGTATTTTTTCTTGTCCAAATGAAAGTAAATATAGCAAAACTATGTTGTTAATTTGTTTTCTGCTTCCCCATCTCCTTGTTTCTGCTCACTTTTCCTTTATGTGAGCACTTCTTTAATTGCTAAACTCCATTGCTCTATCAGAACAACAAAAAGTAAAGATACTAATCCCTTTTCTCATTGGTTGCTTACTCTTTAGAATGAATTAATGTCTATAAACTGTTTTTAATTAGCATTTGATATATTATACTTTATCTGGTTTCTGAAACAAAATGCCTCCTTTTTTCAAAGGAATTTCTAACTTGAACAATCAGATGGATGTTTTCTTTGTGACTTTTATTAGTCTGAAATTACTCTTAGGTCTATTTCTGTCATTGGATCTAAATCAAGATCTTAGAATTGTATGCCTATGCCCAATACCTTCTAAGGATGAAGAAGTCTCTAATTTCTTTTCAGTTTCTCGTGTTCCCTTTCTTCAATCTTTTTAGTTGGTTATTTAACATTAGCCCAACCATCAAATTGAAAAAACTGCCAATATCCAAATCCATTTTTTTCCCTAGTTGTCATTGAATAAAGCGTTTCAGCTTTTTTATTTAAAACTTTTTTTAGTTCTCAGTGGACTTTTTTAATTTATATGTGGTGCTGAGAATTGAACCCGTTTCCTCACTCAAGCTAGGCAAGAGCTCTACCACTGAGCCACAACCCGAGCCCAGTGCTTCAGCTTTTATCAAAAGCTACTTTTGTTTGATTCCCTTTCTTTCTTACATTAAAAAAAGTTGAAGTATCATACATACATACCACATTGTGTATTTGTACATATGCATATACCTGTGTAATCACTCCTAACACTGAAGCTCAGATGCTACTCCCCAAGGTAAACCACTGTCTTGACCTTTGCAGATTAGTTTTGTTTCTATTTGATTTTCATAAAAATTAAGAATATAAATGGAATCATACACTGTATGCCCTTTTGAGTTTATTCTTTTTATTGATGTGTAGTATCCCAGTGTGTGAACATACTACAGTTTGCCCGTTTTTATGATGATTGACATTTGGGTTGTTTGGTTTGATATATTATGAATGGGCTTGGGGATGTGTCTCAGTAGTAGAGTGCTTGCCCAGCATACTCAAGGCCTCAAGTTTGATCCCCAGCACTGGGAGAGGGAGGGAGGGAGGGAGGGAGGGGGAGAGAGAGATAGAGAGAGAGAGAGACTGATTTTGAATAAAACTGCTATGAATGTTCTTGTACAGGTCTGTTGATGAATATAAGCATCTCATTATGCGGCATATGAATCTATGAGTAAATAGTAAATAATACTACCAGTCTTCCAAAGTGGTTGTATAAATTTATTTTTGACAGCAGTTAAAGAGTGTTCCGATTTCCAATTGCTCTACCTTTTTAAGAGCTTGTTGTCTTTAGTTTTAGCCATAGTGATAGTTTTCTGATAATATCTCTTTCTGGTTTTAATTTGTAGTTTCCTGAAGATCCAGCTTTTTATGTTTTTTTTTTTTTTAAACTCTTCTGATTAATCTTGGTTGTTATCTTAACTAATAGAAAGACATTTAGAAAATTAGTAAAGCAGACTTCTAGGTGTGTCTGTGAGGATGCTTCCAGAGACGATTTGCATGTGGGACAGTAAACTAAGGGAAGATCTTCTCTGAACTTGGGGTGCTATCCAATAGCTTGGGGGCCTAGATAGAACAAAAAGCGGGAAGAGGAGGAAAGCATATTGTGCATGAGATTGATTCTTCTAGAACAGATTGAGGGTTTTTGTTTTTGTTTTGGGTTTTTTTTTTGTTTTTGTTTTAAATGTGTATGTGTGTTTTGGTTGGTTGGTTGTTTTGCTGCTGCCATAAGAGCATCACAGTTCAGCTTCTTTAGCTTTTGAATGTGAACTCCAACTAGCATCTTTTTAAGGAGTTGCCAGGCCTTGAAATGGTGGAGGGGTTCCTAGCTTTTTTGGACTGAGCAGCTCTCCAGATTATAGATAGCCATTATGGGACTATCCAGTCTCTGATTGTGTAAACCAATCTAGTGACTGTTCTTTTATAGCGCACACGCACACACACACACACAAACATACACACTTATTCTATGGGCTATATTCCTCTAGAGAAACCTGACTAATACATTAACAATTTGGATGTCCTCTTTTGTGAAGTCTCTGAATTTTGCTTATTTTTTATTAGGTTATCTTTTTCTCACTGATCTGTTGGACTTCTATATATTTGTATGTGCCTTTGTCAGATATTTATTTAGATATATTCTTCCAACATGTAGATTGCCCTTTTGCTTTTTAAATAGTATTTTTGATGTAATATATGATTTATATAATCCAGTTGATCAGTCATTAGTGTTAGTACTTGTTGTCCTATTTGAGAAATATTAGCCTTACCCCAGTGTAATGAAAATAAATAATCCCTATTTTTTCTAAATGTTTTATCATTTAAAATTATATACAATCCATTTTTTTTCTTTTTTGGCAGCTCTGTGTATACTCAGGGCTGTGTGTATGCTGAACAAATGTTCTATCACTGTGCTACAACTCTAGCCCTCAAAATAATTTTTGTGTATGTTGAGGGTGTGGGACAAGGTGACCGTTTCTTTCTTTCTTTCTTTCTTTTTCTTTTTTTCTAAATAGGTATATGTTGTTGAAACAGCACCAGTTGTTGAAAAGATCATCATTTCTATTAGAGCCTTTTTTGTAAATTAGATAATCTTCAATGTGTGGATCTGTTCCTGGATTCTTTATTCCATTGATTTGTCTGAATTTGCCCAATATAATATCTTAATTACTATCAGTTGATTATAAATCTTGATATCTGAAGTAAGTCTATCAACTTTGCTTTTCTTAATGTTATATTCTGGGTCTTAAGCATTTATTTTACAGTCAGCATTTTATAAAATTTCTACTGAAAATAATTGTCCACTGGAATTTGTAAAATGATTATATTCAATCTATGGGCCACTGAGTACATGGGATTATAGGAACATTTAGTGGTGCCAGCATATATGAAATATCTTTTAATTTTATCCTTTTTATGGTCTGATATTTAAAATTCATAATGAAGAAAATGGTTGGGTTTTGCTTTCTTACTATGGTCTTATAATAATAATTATTGAAGTTGATTGATATAACCTCATTATTTTCAACATATCTTTTTTAGTGAAAATCATTATTTCTCATTAGGTAAAACGTGGTCTCTAGAGTTTTGTTGTTTTTTATTTATTGTTTGTATTTATAAATAACCCTTACCAGGCTGCAAAAGCTCTTTTTTAAGTTTATTATGAGTAGATGTTGAATGTTATCAGCTGCATCATTTGAGATGATCACAGGATTTTTCTTTGTGAATTACTTCTTCTTTTTCTTTTTCTTAACGCTGTTATTTTAAAATCTTTGTATATTAACTTTAATATCTGAATCATTTGTTGGTCTCTTTTTGCAATGTATTTTTTTTTCCTTTTGGTTTTAAAAAATGTGGTTCTATATTATAATTTGTTTTAATTGAAACAGTCATTTATAGTATGCTAATAATCTTTGGTTGAGTTAAATTAAAAATTATAATCTAATGTTTTAAATGAGCAAAGGATTTGAATAGCCCTTTTCCAAAGAAGATATGCAAATGGCCAATAAGCAAATGAAAATGGTGCTCAACATTATTTATTATAATGAAAATGTAAATCAAAACCATCCTGATATGTTACTTTACATTTGCTGGGATGGAAAAAATCAACAAATATAATATCAAGTATTGACAGAGATATGGAGAAATTGGGACCCTTAACATTGCTAGTGAAAACATAAAGTAGCCTGCTTTGGGAAACAGTTTAGCAGTTTAGTAACTCTTTTAGCAAAAAGTTAAACATTTTACAGCAGTACTCTGACCCCACAATTCCATTTCTAGGTTTACACACAAGATAACTGAAAACATATATCCACACAAAACTGGTACTTAAATGTTTATAGCAACATTATTCATAATAGCCCCAATCAACTCAAATGTGTTTTAGCTTATTAATTCAAACAAAAATGTTATAGTCATGCATTGGAATACTATTCTTTCATACAAAGGAATTATATTCTTTTACATACTTCAACATGGATGAACCTGGAGCACATTATTCTAAATGATAGAAGCGAGTCATAAAATGTCACATATTATTTCATTTATATGAAATCTCCAGAATAGGCAAATCTATGGTTGCCACGAGCTGTAAGGAAGAGAAGGAAGTAATGGAGACAGGCTGCTAATGGGTATACTCATTCCTCTTTTTGAGATGACAAAAATGTTCTAAAAATAGGTGATAGTGGTATAACCTTGTGAATATATAAAAAGTCATTGTACACTTCAAAAGGGTGGATTTTGTGTGAATTATGTTTCAATTCAAATACAATTTAAAAGCACTAGAAAAGTTCTAAATGATGTATTCTTTCTGTGAAAATTAAAGGGTCGTGTGTGTTTCTCCAGTGATAATGTATGAACAGGGCCTTATTTTTTCTTAAGGCTGATCTATTTCAATTTTGCCTTCACTCATAGGAGGCAACTTTATTATCATCCTCACTAACATAGCTGATCGTGGAAGGTCTTGAAGTCCAACTTCTGTTTCCTTAACATTATGTGGCTTTCTTTAGTTGCCAACATCTCTGTATCCCAAATTGTTAGCTTTTAATCTGCAGCATTTTTGCTGGGATTCTGGATGTCTTACGCTGCTCAGATGGCAATTAGAGTCAGGTAGTGCCTCAAGGGGAGATTGAAAGCCAAATTAAGGTTCCTGCTTCTCTGCAGTTTGATCCTCACATCCTATCTACCTTGACAGGCAAAAATAACAATCTGTCTCAGCTAAATGGGACTTTGATTTTATACTCAAACCTATTTTCTTGTGGTATGATTTGCCTAGCCCTCTCATACTTTCATAGAAAAGGCCAGGTAAATGTGGAGCTCACCTTATGTTCTTCCCTTCTTACATATGTCCTCTTCCTCAGATCCTGCCTACACTTGGGCCTAATGTCTTTAAACAACTATTTTGATTATTTTATCCAGATTTTGTAGTATATTTTTATTTGTTTTCACAGAGAAGTTTATCCTATTATAAGCTACTCTGTCACAGCTGGCTCAGGAGTCTCTGCTGCCTCCTTTACTTCAATGTTCAGTCATCTCTATGTAACTCTGCTTTTTACTCCTTCCTCATCAGTGGTCTCTTCTCATCATAAGCCTCTCTCCCAACAGGATCATTAACATTGGCCCTCAATCTTGTGTTGTTTCTGTGTTTTTTAAACATGCTTGCCTCTGTGTTCCTCCTATTGCTTCACTACATTGGTTCTCAACTGGGGCAATTTTTCATCCCAGAGGACATTTAACAGTGCCTGAAGACATTTTAATTTATCACTGATAGGAGACTATTGGCATCTAGAAGTGAAGGATGATGCCAAAACCATACAATGCATAAGATAGCTGCCCCCAACAAAGAATTATCTAGCCCTGTCAATATTGGTGAGGTTGATAAACCATAACCTCCTGTTTTGCTGGCCTTTATAGTCAGACTTTTTTCAAAAGAGTTGGCTGATATCCATTTCCATATCTCCCTTTTATATTTAAAAATTTTCCCCAAGTAATATATCACATGATTTTTAAAGGTCAGATAGGGCTACAAAACTTATAAAGAAAACACTATATTCTAGCATGTTGAATTTAATTATATAGTTTTGGCCAGTAGATGTAGATGAAAAAAGTGGTCTTTTCCTAGATTAAAAAAAAATTTAAAAATTGGGAATAAACTCTTTATTTCTTCACTCTTTCTGCACGTAAATTGGATGTTGTTAGAAAATGAACCTCTTTCTTGAGTTACTATTATTCCAGTTTCCTGTTGTTTGCAGTAGAATATAATAATCATTGAGAATCATCATTGATATAGGAATCTTATCTTCAAGACTTCCTGTGTATGAAACCTTCTTTGAGCTCCAATATTATACACGTTTCTCTTGGATAGTTCACAAGTATATCAAATTTAACACAGCAAAGTAGCTTCTTAATTTTTATACCCCACATGTGGATATAGTAGATCCATGTAGGTAGACCCTCATATAACTAGTTTAGGAGTCATTTATAATTCTTCTTCCTTGCTTTTGCCTTTTTTTCTTTTCTTTTTTTTTTTTACTTCTTCAATCTCTTTTTTCCTATTCAATTTCTTAAGTCTACCCATTTCTGTCCATTTACATTGCTACCAGTGTAATTTGTTGAACATTATCTCTTGCCTGCTCAACTAGCCTCTGTCCTTTTCCATTTGGGGCCTCCTTCCGTTCCTTTCTCATAGGATGAGAGTAATCTTAAATTATAAATCAGATCGTGTTACTTTCATGCTTAAAATTGTTCAATGGCTTTCCATTAGAATAAAATTCCCAATTCTTCAAGATCTTGAATGATCTTACCTCTCTCCTGTCTGTTTTTATGTCCTTTACACAGTGCTCCAGCTTTTTCAGTTTCCTATATAATTCTTATATAGTTTTTTAAAAAATTCTTTCAAAACCTAACTTTAATGGCATTTTCCTTAGAAAAGTTGTTCCTGGCTCATCATAAGGAAATGATGCCTCACTCATTGCTCCCTGTCACTGTTCCTGTCATCTTTTTCTACAGAAATTCCTCAGTATATTCATGTATTTGTTTAGTTACTTTACATATGTGTGACATCTGCCTGACTATAAACTTTATGATAGGCATTATGTTCACTATTGAATTTCCTGGACTGAACTCAGGTTTTAGAAAACAGTAGTAGCTCAATAATACTTGTTGAATTAATGAGTGAATTAATGAATGACTCTGAAGTTACCTTTTTTTCTCCAGGTGTTTCTTTAAAATGTTTTATTCTCCAATTTTTTTTTTTTAAATAGCACAATGCACAGTTGTATACAAGTTCATCTGAGTTTAACAATGAACATTTGCCACATTAGCTTTATCTTTTTTATAAGTGTGTATATGTATAGAAATTTGTCTATATCTATTTGTTTAAATATATATTAGTATTAGTAGAAGTGAGCCAATTGAAAGGAAGTTGCAGTTATGATGTTAATTTCTAAATAATTCACTTCACCTTCTGTGAACAAGGTCATCTTCTGTTCGAGCATGATATTAGAAAATTTAATATTAATAGTGATATGGCTCTATGTACATTTGATATGGTTTCATGTCATAGTGATATGTTTTTGTTCCCAAGTTGTGCCATAATATGTTTTTTTTTAATTTTTTTTTTTTTAGTTGTAGGTGGACACAATGCCTTTGTTTTATTTATTTATTTTTATGTGGTGTTAAGGATCAAACCCAGTGCCTCGCACATGCTGGCAAGCACTGTACCACTGAGCCCCACCCCAAGCCCCATAATGTGTTTTTAAAAAGCTTTTTTTTCCTCTTTCACTCCAGGATCCATTTAAGGATTTCATATTGTATTTGATTGTCATTCCTTCTATTTTCTTATAATTTAAAATAGTACTCTTGCTATTCACAATGTTTTTCATTGAATTTATATATTTTTAAATTGTCAAGCTCATTCTCTTGCATAATTCCACTGTGTGTGTGTGTCTGTCTGTTCATAGCTAGATTTAGGTTTGACGTTTTTAGCAAGGCTGGTATATAGCTGATGAAGTACTTGTCATTGTATTATGTTGGAAGGCTACATAATGTTAGTTTAGCCCATTATTTATGCTGCTAAATTTGATCACTTAGTGAATATATATTTGCCCAAACTTGTTCTCTTTGTAATAAGGTACCTACTTTGACACTTTGCAAATATCCTGTTTACCAACAACTTTTCACACACTGAATTGTGACATCTAATCATGGTCCTTCCTGAGTTAATTATTACATTGGTAGTGATTATGTAATTCCCTCTACATTTATTAGCTGCCATTTTTCTATAAAGAACTTTACCATTCCTAACACATACTTCTTTCTTTTCAGTAGATTACATTATTAATTTAATGTATTATCCATTACTATTATTATTTTAGACATATTGTTCCAAATTTGGTCAATGAGAGATCCTTCAATATGGTTCTTATAAGATCTTCCGTAGTCTTAGTTATTTGTTCTCTGGCACAAGACTGTCTGTTTTTCCTGGGGGAGAATGATATTTGGAAACCAAAAATCTGGGTGCTAAATGTGCTGTCATTATTACTACGTTGACATTGTTTTTTTCAGTGGCCTTTTCAAAAGGATTCATAACCAGGATGACATTTTATACAAGCAGGCAGGGATGCAAACAAACACATATGTGTATATGTATTTAAGTAACAATTTTTGATATCTCCAGTTCATCACTAAACTCCCATTCCATATTTGTTGCTTTTTTCTCTTACAGTGAGAATCCTGATTCCCAGCTACTTAATATATTTACTCCTTTATACTGTCTGAAATATACATAAGCTTACAACAACTTACTAAGAAAATTTTAAGATTCACAGACATGTAAACAAATATATGTAGTTTATAATAAGAGAGACAGACATAGTCAAATATAGTATGGTAAGTATAATCAGTGTATGCTTAAGGTTGATGAGTGCCTAGGTGCCAATGAAGACTTATCAGGAGAAGAGATATATTGAATATGTTAGAAGAGAATAAACATTAATAAGCAAAAGATACTGTCCTATGCTGCTGGTATCTAAAATTCTATTATTTTATGGAAAGACAAGTTGTTGAGAAACTTACTAATAAAATTAATGTTGTGAAGTTATATAGTTAGTATAGCTGATTGCCAATGAAAAAAAATAGTAACTAACATTTATTTAAATATTCTTCCACACAGATTACATGATTCATCATGTATAATCCTTAATATCCTTTCTGATATCGGTACTGATATTAAGCTCATTTTATTGATAAGGACACAGATTTATAGAGGCAAAATAACCTCCTGAAAGTCACACAGATAAATGTGGTAGAGCCAGTATACAAACTCTTGCACATTTATTCTAGAAACAATGTTCTTAACTGTACAAAAATGAACAATAATGACCTCAGGAATCCAGAGGAGAAGAAAAAGTTTACCTAATGAGAATAGTAGCAAATTAGGTAGGTGGTGGTTATCCGCAAAAAACACACAATTTCTTCTACTCACACAACATTTTTGATACCACAAATCATTCTCTTGTGGATGTGGACTGTCTTTAAATTCAAATCTGATACTACCTGGAGTTAGTTTCCTTTTCTATAAGTTAGGGCTCAGTCCTACAATACTGACCCTACTTCAGATGCCAATTATAAGTCCAGGTTTCCTGTACCACTGACTGAGTATGTAAGTCAGGGATTCCTAAATCCCCTTCTAGAGTTTGATAATTTGTGAGAATAGCTCACTGAATTCAGGCAAACATTTTACTGATGATTACCAATTTGTTATAAGGGATATTAAAAGGAATACAAATGAGTAGTCAGATGAAGAGGTACATAGGGCAAGATCTCCAGTGCAGGAGGACTTCGGTCCCCATGGAGCTGAGGTTTGCCACTCTCTTCTTAGCCACAGATGCATTAGATACCTGAAAGCTCCTCAAATTTTAGATCTATTTGTCCAAGAGCTATTGTTTTTTTCCCAAAAACTCTTGTAGACCTTAATCTCCACCCCTCTCACTTCTTTTCTAGAGGTTGGAGCATGGAGCAGCAAGTTCCAACTAGTAACGGTCTTTTGGGTGAGCAGCTCCATATCCAGCTATTTAGAGGCCTCATCCAACTCTTAGCATGAAGTCAGTGTGACTGAAAGGGGCTCCTGTCAACCAGTTATTCCAAGAGTTTTAGGAACTTTGTGCCAAGAACAAGGGGACACTTCCTGTTATACCACAAATATCATGAAGAATATTTCAAGCATGGGTATTGGCATAAATAAGTATTGACTGGTCAAAGTTTACTTGAGGGAGAGATCAATATATTTCAACTTACTTAGGAGCATTAGGGAAGATCAGGATGGAATGAGGATGGGAGGGGAGCCATCTGTCCAGATCTTTGAAATAATTGTAAGTAATTTGGCTTGAACTTCTAAAGATCTGTTGGGGTTATGGATTAGTTTAGTAATATGGGAGTCAGCATAACTTAATGATTTAGTTCTTGAACTCCTATCATTTACCATCTTTGTAGTATTGAGCAAGTTACTACCACTGGACTCCTTTTTTCTTATGTATAAATTGAGGATGGCAATAATATCTGCCTTACAGAGGTAGTTTATGTGAAGCCTGATATAGAGTAAGCAAGCACTCAACAACTGTTAAATATTATTGAAGTATTTTAAGAAATTTAATCAGAGAACAATATATAGTAGCCTAGGGTATTAGTTGAGAATGCTCAAAATATAATTGTAAGAGATAAAGGGAAAGGAACGTACAGATGCTAGAAATATTTTAAATAAATTATATTAATATTTTAAATTTATAGAATATTCTAATATTCTAATATCTTAAAAATATGTGGCACTTTGTGCTATTTTATAATATTCATGTGTTCATTATTATATCAGCAGTTAATAGCGGACAACTGTAAGTAACTATAATTTCCAGAACACTCTGACATATTGTTGAATTTGATCATCAGAACCATTTTTTGAGATATTATTACTTCTTTTTTTGTTGTTGTTGTTTGGTACTGGGGGTTGAACTCAGGGGCATTCCACCATTGAGTCACATCCCCAGTCCCTTTTTGTATTTTATTTAGAGACAGGTTCCCACTGAGTTGCTTAGTGACTTACTATTGCTGAGGCTGGCTTTGAACTCTCAATCCTCCTATCTCAGCCTCCCAAGCTGTTGGGATTATTTCCTTTTTATTTAGCCTCTGAATGGTTTAATTTCACAGAAGATCACATAAGTTCACAAAAGGACCAATTTAAAACTTGACTCTCTACAGCTCTTCTAATGGCTTCTCCATTGTATCACAATATATGATAAACCTAATATTAGTACAGCAAAGAACAAATAGGAAAAACTATTTCTTCTTTGAAAGAGTTAATATGTTAAGTGCCTGCCTTAATGCCAGGAAATAAGTGAGACATGGAAGGGAACAGACTAGTTTAACATCTACTAGTTATCTAAATTATAGATAAACTCAGTGATATTTATTTTGTACAATCTCTGGTAGATCAAAATATCTGGTAGCAATAATTAGCCACTTAAAATATTTTTAACAGAAATTAAAATAAGCTCAATAAGCTCTTGCTTTTTGGTACTAAACTGTATTTGTATATTCTGGGTGACTATGAAATATTTTAGAATAGAGCTATTTCTTAAGTGTTTTTGAGTAGTATTGATCGTGAAACTTTTTGAAATTTACATCAGGCCAATGGTGGCAGAGTCTACATAGAACTATGCTTCGTGGTGTTCTGGGAAAAACCTTCCGACTTGTTGGCTATACTATTCAGTATGGCTGTATAGCCCATTGTGCTTTTGAATACGTTGGTGGTGTTGTAATGGTAAGTTTTTTACATTGAAGAATATTCATTTTAAATATATAGTTGTTTTTATTTGGAGGAAAATATGTTCCCCTTCATTTAAATTGAAGATATTTAATGAATAACTTATGAAAGTTAAAACAAAATCTTTTAAAATGTTAGGATAGAAGAGAGTGTTTGTATGGACACTAATATAAATATAAGGGCCTTTAAATGTGTTCTGTATTCTAACAGGCACATAAGGTCTTCTTACTTGACTAATATTATAATAATAATTGTTACCATTTATTGAATGCTATTAACTGTTTCCAAGATATGTTCAATGTTGTTTTCTAATTAACTCATTTAGTCTTTACACTTCTTGGTCTATTTAAATTAAATAGGTCACACAATAAGTAGCAGATAAGGAATTTCAACACAAATTTGTGCAATTTCCAAAACTCCTACTCAGAACTACTGAAGTTAAGTGTCATTAAAACAAATGATTACTCTGCTAATGTCAATTAGAATGTTAAAGCTGTCTCTTCATCCTCTAACAATGCTTGTTCTCAGTATTACATCATCAATCTGTCCAACTGACTGTTCAAATCCTTTGTCATGTAATTGGAAGAATATTTGACTGGCCTGTCAATAGGTTTTTCTTTTGTTGTTGTTGTTATTTTTTTATATTATGTTTGCACCAACAGATTGACAGTCAGAAACCTCAGGTTGAGTTGGAGTTATGTAAATAAATACATTTAACTGAAATTCCTCTCCTTAATTTTTCAAAGTTACCTTGTTTATTCTAGAAGTAGCAAACAAACTTTCATTGTATTCTTTGTTATTTCTGCCTGAGTAGAAAGTTTTGAATCAAAATTTTTATTTACAAAATAAGTAGGGTAGATGGAGATTGTATTTATATTTTTAATAACAGTTTTTATACATTTCAGTTTTGAGACATAAATCAAGATTATTATTTTAAGACATGCAAATATGTAAATCTTTAAAATACATCTCATTATGCCAGTATTTTTCAATAGAAAATATAAATTTGTCCATCAAATGAGTAACCTATTCTCTTTGAAGAGGAAGAAGGATATTGATTAATTGAAAATATGATTATATCATTTAATAAATTACCACCATAGTTACTGGATGATATTTGACAAATAGCAAGAAAGTGAATCATTCATTTATTCATCCAACAAATATGTACTGAGTATCAACTTTATTCTAAACTCTGTTCTTGGCTTTAGTTATGTAGCTGGGAAAATTAGAGACAAGGAAGCTGTCCTCATGGAGCTTACATTGTACAGGGTGGCCAAAATTTGGAAACATGGATAATGTTACTTTGTTCATATATTCTAATGTAATATTAAGAAATAAGTTTTAATATATTTGTGTTTCCAGACTGTGGCCATGCTAGAGTTAAATTTATTTGGGAACCACCAACTTACCAATCATCCCCTAATCTTGAGGAACATTTACTTGATTTTCTTTCTCTAATAAGCCTGCTTAGATGATTTCTTTCAAATTTAAAGAGGTTTTTAACTCAAATTACAAAATTACTTCTCTTTTTTTTAGTGTTCTGGACCATCAATGGAGCCAACAATTCAAAATTCAGATATTGTCTTTGCAGAAAATGTTAGCCGACATTTTTATGGTATCCAAAGGTAAATGTCTGTTATAGATGTATTAAATATACAGTGAGAATACACATACATGTTGTGTTTTTTCTGTAGTTTCTTAGCTTTATCTATAAAAAATATGTTTTGTAAATAATGAAACTAATGACCAGGTAAGTGAAACTTTGAGTCAAATATTTTCTTATTTTGAGAAATTTTAATAGATTCTCTAAACATGATTAGTCTCTCTGGTCACTGTGTCTCCTTACATTATTGTCCACAATAGCTAGCAATTCCTTTTATCACATACATGTAAGCCTAAGTTTACTTTTTTATTGGGTCTTAAAATGTTTTCATTCAACAACTAAAGACTTGTGAACTTTGTTACATATCAAATAAGTGTTCTGGTTAATTATAAAAGCAATTCTGTAGTTCTGTTGATGACAGTCTTATTCTATTTATATAGCTATAATGATAACTTTTAGATTATATTATTGTATATAGCTGAGAACTAGGAATTTTATCTCTTATTGTTTTCCTGATTAATTATATTAAATTGAATAACTACTTTGCAAATATTATTTGTCACTGAACCTTTTTAAGTCCTAATATCAAAATTTCCAAATCCTGTAAAAATATTTATTTTAATTCAGTCTAAGAGTATAATTCCTTCTGAATGGATGTCAAATATTAGTAATTTAATGTATTTTTTAAAGCATACCTCTCTGGTTATTTAAAATTTTGATCCATTTATTTTCATTATTCTGAAAATAATAAATTTATTCCACCTTTTGTCTCAGAAAACTACAAACTTGACTCTCAATAACTGATATTTAGCTATGGTATAATAAGTGGGCTTAGGCATTCCTTTTTCAGTATTCACCTTTGTTATACCCTATTTTGTATTCTTGGAAAAAATCATCAAAAAATAATGTAAAGCTGCCCTTTCCATTTATTGATATTTCACCAGCCCTAGTTTCTGCAGAGGAAACTAACTTTTAGTCAAGCTATATGATCTGACATGTTTCCTAGGAAATTGTGCAAATATTTTATATATAATAAATTCAAGAAACCCAATGGTAGAAATGGGGTTATAAAATAAAACATATGATAGGCCATATTCTAACTCCTCTTTCTTTTTTACTTATTTAAAAATAAGCTAATACAGTCTTTGCATTATGTGGTGCCTTAGCCTCATTGTAGCATGAAGACAAGTTTTTATTATATGTTAATGACATGATTTTACTCATAATCCTTAAACATTCTTAATGTAGTGCTGAACTTATTGGCTGAATAGTTTCTGAATGCAAGTGCCTCGATGTTATCTTATTTTTATATACTATTTGCATTCAGATGAGTAATACAAATAACTGAATTCAGTAAATTAAGATTCTTTGAGGGTTTCATTTTTATATTCTATTCATCCAGGGGTTCCATTATGTTTCAGGACAGCTCAAAATCTGTCATTCATATAAAACATATCAAAGTAATTTTTAGAGCCAAGGCAATCAGTTGTTAACTTCCACTTTAAAAAATATTGTCCTGTAGAGTAGAGCAAGAGGATTGATGAGGGAGGAGGGGAAGAAAAGGAAAGGTACTGGGGAATGAGAATGATCAAATTATGTGTATATATGGATATCATATATTGAATCCCACTATTATGTGTAATTATAAGGCACAAATAAAAAAAGAACAAAATATTTAATTTCCTGATTCTCTTATTTGTAACATAGAACTCTTAAGATTTCACGGGAATTGAGATATCCTTTTGCCTGTTTCGAAAGGTAGAATAGCCTTCCGTTAGGGATGGATAGAAGTCCGAATGTGTCCTATCTAAAGCACATGAATCTCTTCTTCATCATCTGCACAGAAGACTAATACTTAAGATAATCTTCTTTTACTGCTTGTTCTTTCAACAAATAGTAAATAAGCACTTAATTTATAAGATGTGCTATACATTATAAATAAGTGAAGACGAGTGAGATATTAACATCTTTTCAAAAGCTTGCCATCTAGTAGGATAAAAAGGATAATTAATTAATTAATTAATTGGTACCAGGGATTGAACTCAGGGGCACTTAACCACTGAGCAATATCCCCAGCCCTTTTAGTATTTTATTTTGAGACAGAGTCTTGTAAAGTTGCTTAGGACCTAGCTAAATTGCTGAAACTGGTGTTGAACTTGTAATCCTCCTGCCTCAGCCTCTTGAGTCAGTGGAATTCCAGGCATGTGCTATTGCACCCAGCTAAAAAGAATATTTATAACTACAAATGAGAAAAGAAAATTTAATAGTTTTGTTAGGTTGCTTTTAAAACTCTTTTCTGAGAGCTGAGTCTAAAGGATATGTATTTTGATTAATCTCTACACCCATATCTGCCTAGATTACCAGAAATATATTCCACATTAACAGTGGTTTTTGTAAAAGCAGATTGACTAGCCAGGCATAATGGCACAGGGATGCTGAGTCAGGGAGATTGTAAGTTTGAGGCTAGCCTTTGTAAATTAGAACTTGTATCAAAATTTCAAAAAACGGTGGGGAGAGGATGTTGTTTAAGAATACAGCTCAGTGGGAGAGTGCCCCTGTGTTTAGTTCTTGGTATTGTAACAAAACAAAAAGCAGTTTGAATTATTGAATTATTTCTTTGCCATTTAATTGCACCATTTAAGTGTTATCCTGATTATTTTATTAAAGAACTATAGTTTCATAAAACACACATGGAAAGTTTTTTCCTCCAAAGCTGCCTCAAATCAGCTTTGATTGTGTGTTAAAGTCTTTGTAAACTTGTTCATTGAAAGAATTCCATTGACATGGTTCTAGGTGTTTGGAAAGAGTTTATTCTATTTTCCAAAGAAGGCAATATCCACTGCCACCAAATTATAGAATTTATTTTTTTTGATAAAATTTTCTTTTAACAATAGCCTCAAGACATGAACATTGAACTATTTCTACATTTTCTGTAAAATTTCTGAGGAAGATGGTGTCTTTTATTTGGTTATGAATTCCTCTTTGATTTAGTTTTTTGGGAAATGTTCATCTTCCACTAAATTTTCTTTTTGAATTATGATTCCTATGTAATTAATCTTAGTTTTTTAATGACTTGGCTATCAAAAAATTTAGAATTCATTGTAATACTTATAATATTAGCAATAATTAGGTTTCTGATTTAACTATAATTTTCCTTTTATTACTATAGCTTTTGTGTGTTAACACAGTTTACATATTTCTCATTTTATGCAGAAAGAATATTGTGTTCTGTTTGGTTGGGGACATTAGTCCTATGTTCTTTGTCTCCAGTTTTTTTATTTTTAGTACCAGGGATTGAACCCAGGGATGCTTAACTACTGAGCCACATCACCAGCCTTTTTATGTATTTTATTTAGAGACAAGGTGTCACTGAGTTGCTTAGGGTCTCCCTAAGTTGTTGAGACTGGTTTTGAACTTGTGATCCTCCTGCCTCAGTCTCCTAAGCCACTGGGATTACAGGTGTGTTCCATGACGTCCAGTTTTTTTTCTGCTTTTTAAGATGTTCATTATTTTGTTACCATGTAGATTATTATTTCTTTCATGAATTATGCTTTCCATGTGATCAGACCTATACTGATTATTTTTATATATGATATTACATTTTTGAAGCATATAGCTGCTCAGCTCTTAGCATTGTATTTGGTTGTGTCTTTTTCCCCCCCCTTCAAATATAAGTACTTTATACTATCTATTGTAAATTATATGGGTTATATAACTTCCATGCTGAGCTCTAAGAAAACATAGATAATGTTTCTACCTTGTCAGTGCTCTGGTATCAGTCAGTGCTGGGAGGTAAAATTAGTTTGGTATTTTTATGGAATTATTTTTCCATTGTTTTGGTTCTAAAAATTTGGATGCAGAAATAAAACATAGTTGATGTGGTGCAAAAAGGATAATAATTATAGAAGTTTTTAAAAATGTAGAACCTTCCAAAATTACTAGAAATCACATGAATTTTTCCATTACAATCATTGGATTCTGACTCAAGTCAGTTATAAGGGTTCTCAAAGTTGGTAAATACATGAGAGGGTCAGTGGTAGAGGATAGGGTGTGTCTGTCCTTAAGTTGCCTTGTAAAATTATTAAAGCAGTACCATGCATGTGTTTGTGCTTAGTATATAATACTGGTATTTCTTTGACCTTTTTTCCCCCCCAGAGGTGACATTGTGATTGCAAAAAGCCCGAGTGATCCAAAATCAAATATTTGTAAAAGAGTAATTGGTTTGGAAGGAGACAAAATCCTCACCACTAGTCCATCAGATTTCTTTAAAAGCCATATTTATGTAAGTAATATTTCAATTATGTTATTCATTGGTATCAGAGTTGATTAATATTAACAGAATACAATGAAAAAAGAAAATAACTTTCATTCGTATTTTAAATATAAGAAAAAATGTTGTGTCCAATCAAATTTAAGTATATCAGGAATAATTTGGCCATTATATTTGATATATTTTAGTTCCTTTTAAAACCCTATATAAATATCTCAGTTATACTTTTTACAAGCAGGATATACCAATGAATGCTAAATTATTGGACAAATATTTGAGGAGAAATAGGATAGTTGCATAGTCTCAAGAGTATCTCTTCTGGGATACTTAGTAGTAACTTCCAGGGGGAGAAACCTGGCAGACACCACCTGAGTCAAGTGATCAAGGTTAACTTCACCTACATCAAAACGTATCAACAAAATGTTGTCCCTGAATTGAAATACCAAGAAGGGCATGTGACTTTTGTGATATTCTTACCAAAAAATCAAACAAACAAATCCCCAAACCACAGTCAAATCACAAGAAAACCTAAATTGAGGGTCATTCTACAGTATACCTGACAAGTGCTTCTCAAAAAGGTCATGGGGCTGAGTTGTGACTCAGTGGTAGAGCACTTGCCTAGCACATGTGAGGCACTGGATTCATCCTCAGCATCACATAAAAAAATAGATAAATAAAATAAAGGTGTTGCATTCATCTACAACTAAAAGAATATTTTTTAAAAATGTCAAGGTCATAAAAAACAAATAATGACTAAAGAACTGTCATAGATAGGAGGAGACTTAAAATCAATCTGGCTTAGAAAGTTTTCTACTGATGAATGAATCAGACATAAGGTTCCTATGTTCATATATGAATATATAACCAGTCTAACTCCACATCATGTTCAACCACAAGAATGGATCTTAATTAGAATAAGTTATACTCTGTATATGTGTATCAAAATATATTCTTCTGCCATGTATATCTAAAAAGAACAAATAAAAAACAAATTAATTGGATTGTAAAAAAAAAAAGAAAGTTTCCTACTGAGTAATCAGTGGAAAATCTGGCTAAATCACATAAGGTCTGTAGTTTAATTTTTAAAAGTCTTTTAAAAGTTTTTAGAATATAAGTTGTATATAAGCCACTTGCCTATTCAGGTAAAAAAAGAGTGCAAGAACAACAGAATGAAAGAATGACAAGCAGATATACTGTGGTAGCTTCTTTTATCACTCTGATGGCTTCTGTGACTGAACTTATAGGAAGAGTGAACTTTTAGGAAGAGTGAGACTTTGTTTACTTAGCTTATATTCTGCATACTTTAATAACTATGACTTAATTTTCTCTTTAAATTTTGCATTGGTATAAAATTATTAATACAGCTGTTATATTAACTAACTTTACTTCTTCTCATCCCTAATGTAAAGAAATAACTGAAGAGTAAAATTGTATTCAATGTTAAAAATGTATTTTGAACTATGATAGCCTCTGATTTCCCTTTAAGCTTGATCAGTAGATTGTAAGATAACCTGTTATTTATTATCCATAATAGATGGATGGTATTATGGTATTATGCATATAGTATTATGTAAATATTTTTATGTTATTACCACAATACTAAAATACACAGTAATTGTTAGCTGATGATTATAATGTTGAAGATGATAGTATTAATGTCAGGTGATCTATTTTTTTGCCGTGGCTTTCATCATGAACACTGTATCCTTTTATTTTTCAAAAATGTCACTTTTCTATATGATTTTACCTTCATATAACTATTCTCATAACATGAGATATTCTATTTACTTCTAAGTTGCTTTAGAAATTATGTACTTAAGATGAAAAATAGCTTTTTTTATTGGTACGTAATTATACATAATTGTAGGATTCACGATGCCACATTCATATATGCATATAGTTTGATCAGTCTCATTCCCTAGTACATTCCCTTTCCATCTTCTTCTCCTTCCTTCATGAGCCTTGGTCTGCTCTACTGATCTCCCTTCTATTATTATTGTTAATTATATTTTAATATACCACAATGAATCATTTATATATATCTAACACATATATATATATATGAGAAATGAATGAATGATAATGGTGGATGAAATCTACCAAATTATGCTGTCTATATATAAATACACCACAATAAATCATTCATCTATATACGAATGACACAGATATCTAACATGTATACCTAGCATTATTTGGTGGATTTCAATCCCCAGTATTTCCCCATGCCTTCCTATCCTCTATCCCTCTTGATCCTCTCTTCCTTTTCTTTTTGTGAGATTCCTCCTCTGCCTTTTTTTTTAATATCCAGAAATAATTTTGTCCAGACAGAACAAAACAATAAACAATAGCATCATCTATGTACTTAAATACCTTTATTGTTATTTTCTTTGTGAGAGTTAAGTTAGAAAATGTCAGGACAGAGTGGTTTAGATAAAGTCTCTACTAAGGAATGAGAAAAGATTCCCAGAGGACTGTGAGATGTAAATTTTTAAAATATTCTATTTAAGGAAGCTGTTCATCAAGTTTTGTATGTTTTACAAATGGGCAAATTAGAGAACACTGCCATTTTGTTCTAAGTTATTCCATTTACTTTCATTGACATTTATTAGTGTATAATACATAATTGAAATAATGTTGGTTAACACTCATTATATACTTACTCTAAATGTTAAAACTCTTTACAAAGGTTAAATTATTTAATTATTACAACAGCAACCCAATGAGTTAGGTATTAGTATTTGGCTGAAAGGAAAAGTAAACAACAGGGCGGTTAAATAAATCACCCAATTTCAAGCAGTAAGAAGAGTTGGGTTTCAAACACCAGTAGTCTGGCTCCAGAATCTGTACTCCTCACCATGCCATTGCTTCTTCTCCCTGAATATCCTTTATCTAATTATTATTTCTACTCCCATTTCATCAAATTGTTCTTCCCTTAAAATATATTTGTTTCTGTTATTTCAAAAACAAAGGAATCTAATTCTGATCAGTACCAGTACTGGTTCTGAAAGAGATTATAATGTTGAAGATGATAGTATTAATGTCAGTTTCACTAGGCTGGGTTATTCAGGCAATAAGAATTGTGTAGCTGTTACAGAACCATTTTAGCAAATGTCTCTCATTTTATTAATCACCATTAATAAAGGCGATTTATAACAAAAATTCATTTAAGTTCGGAAAACTCTGAAAAGACATCCAAACTATTTGCAGGATCTGTCTCTCTAGAGTGTTCCCTTTTTCAGTTATCACAGAAGCATGCTGGTGCTGTATTTTTTAAAGTGGGTTTTTTCACCTTATTTTAGGAAAAAAATGTTATTTTAAAGATGAAGACACTACTATTTAGATCCTGATTGAGCTATATAGTAAAGATGATTAATATGAAATGTGTTTTGAATTCCAGGCCAAAAAAAAAAATTATTCTTGTATATAGGTACTTCAGAAAGCAAAACACTGAGATTGTCCTTTGGAGCCTAGACTACAGAGTTTAGCATATGAAAGAAATAGCATTGTTTGTAAGTTGTCAAAAAAGGATGTGAACAGATCATTGGTTAAGTGGTGTGGAATCATTTCATCATTCCAGAGTTTAAATAGTCTATGCTGCAAGCAACACTTATAAACCAGATTTATTTTTTTACATTAAATATTTAGAGTAGCAGTCTATGTTAAGGTGCTAGTTCAGTTGGTTTGGCTTATTTTGATGTTACTAAGATTAATGATTCTCTCTTTGGGTTATGGGCTGAGTATTGACTACTCATATGTGAGTTAAATTCGTAACTCTTAAGATAAATAATATATTCAGCTCAAATATCTTGAATATCTTTCTTTTCTATATATGCTACAGGGATTCCTCACCTTGCTTCTAGATGCCACTACTTTATCAAAAAATGATTTAGGCCAGGCGCAGAGTGCATGACTTGTAATCCCAGCGTTTTGGGAAGCTGAGGCAAGAGGATCACAAGTTTGAAGCCAGCCTCAGTAAGTTAGCAAGGCTATAAGCAAATCAGTGAGATCCTGACTCTAAATAAAATACAAATATAACACCCCACCTCCAGCTGGAGATGTGGCTCAGTAGTTACGTCCCTCATACCGCACCCCCCCCCCCGCCCCAAAAAAAGTTAGTGGGCAGTTCGGGGCATTGAGCAAATAGGAAATGAAATGAATTGGCATTCTCATACTGGTTTGCTTAGTAGGCAAAAGATAAAGTAAAAACCTGTTTAATTCCCCTAGGGAAGAGAGGGCCAGAATTTAGAAAGTATATAGTAACATTTTATTATAAAGCTAATGGAGAAAAGAAGAACACTTCATAATATTTATGAGGATAATATTTATTGTGTGGTAGAGCTGTGATTTTTAGTTAATTCATAATACAACTGTGAAATACTTAGGTATTTTGAAATAGAGTAAATCCCTGTCAGCAAATATACTGTAAGTTCTCCCCTCTAAACAAGCAAACATGCTAGATACCACATCCTCCTATATGATGAAAGAGATGTATATATTTACTCATCCCACTCTTAAGCTTTATATACTCTCTTAAACTCATACTAGTTAGATTTTGATCCCAATCACTTTGAATAGTTCTTAGTAAAGTCTCCAATGACTCCTTCATTATCTGTCCAGTGAGCAAGTTTTATTTCTCATCTTACTATCTAGTTAGCATTTGAAATCGTTGTTCTTGAAACCTGGTGTTATGATTTGGATATGAGGTGTCCCCTAAAAGCTCACATGTGAGATAATGCAAGAGAATTCAGAGGAGAAATGATTGGGTTGTGAGAGTATTAACTGGAGGTAGCTGGTGGTGTGGCTATAGAAAATGGTTATTTAGGGGCATGGCTATGGGATATATATTTTGTATCCGGACAGTGGAGTCTCTTTATTTGCTTCCTGATGATGTGAACTGCTTCTCTGCCACGCTCTTCTGCCATGATGTTCTGTCTCATCTTGAGCTCCAAGGAATGAAGCTGGCTTTCTATGGACTAAGACTCTGAAACAGTGAGCCCTAAAATAAACTTTTCCTTCTCTACAGTTGTTCTGGCCAGATCTTTTAGTCACAGCAGCAAAAAAGCTGACTAAAACATCTGGTTTCACTTAGTTTTGGGGTACTTCTCTAGGTTTTCTTGCTGTATATCTAACTGCTTCTTCTGAGTTTCTTTTGTTGATTCTTCCCCAGATCCCCAAATTGGAATGACCTCCAAGTGACTAAGGGAGTAACTAAGGTTTCATATTTTAAACTTCTTCTCTTGTTTATATACATTTACACTTTAGGTGACCTCATCTTGTCTCATGGTTTTAAGTATCATCTAACTTACTATCAGATTTATCTCAACTACAGCCTCTTCCCTGAATTCAAGAACCATGTATCTAATTTTTTAATATTTCTACTTTAGTGGATAACAGTCATCTCTAACTTCCCATGGTCGTCTCTAACTTAACACGGTCATCTCAAAATTAGAATGTCCAAAACAAAATTCTGATTTTTCTCTTCCACACAGATTCCTTCCATATACTTCCCAATTTAACAGTCTTCTGGTTGTACAGGCCTTACAGCTTGGACTTGATTCTTTTCCTCTTTTACCATCCACCAAATGCTTTAGATAATCATGTCTTTACCTTCTAAATATAATCAGATTCAGACTATGTCTTGTCATGGTCACTGCTGATATCCTGGTAGAAGACCAACTCATCTCTTTTTTTTGTTGTTGTTGCAATAATAATTTATAATAATAATAATTTCTGACTGCTCTCTTTACTAATCCCCTTCCCATTTTCCTGCTCTCTGCTCCTACTATTATTAATTGATGTGATCCTTTTTAATGCTGAGGCTTTTTAAGAGCCGTTTTGTCACTCTTATGTTCAAAGACCCATGTGGTTCTGGTTCCCCTTTCACTTGTAATAAAAAATGTTGGTCTTCCAACAATTAAAAATGTTGTATTCCTCCTGCTGCCTTTCTTGCAATCTAAAGTTTTACTGAAACATAGTTATGTTCATTCACTTACTTATTGCTTGTGTCTGAGTTGAGTAGTTGTGACAAAAATTATATGGTCCACAAGGCTTGGAGTACTTACTGTCTGGTTCTTTACAGAAAAAAAAATTGCTAACCTCTGCTCTAGAATATAAGGTTCTTAATAATAGGACTTGTTTTGATTTTAGCTAAGTCCCCAGCCTGTAAATCATGATTTTGCATCTGTTATTTTAAAAATACTTGAAGGGTAAAAAATATATATATATATATGAATAGGGTCTGTGTTTTGTTTTAGTTTCTGTTCTACTTCAGTTTCTTCTTGAAGACTTGCTTCTGAGCACATGAATGGTATTGTGACTTTTCAGAAAGATAGTTGTACCTGTAGCTCACCATACCATATGCTACTGCTGATTTGGCTCACCTGTGGTCATTCTAGTCTTCATAGAAGACTTGAAATTTGAGAGACTTCCAGCGACAAAACTACCTGATCACCTGACGTAATGGCAGATGAAAATCAAAGCAAATACTGAAAATGTCTCAAAAGAACAGAGTGTACTAGAAGAACAAAGTACTGATCAAATGTTTATTTCCCTAAGCAATTCCTATCTGGATTTTTTTTTATTAAGCAGACTAAAATTCATCTTACTATGAATTGACTTTGGGTACTGAACTTATTCTAAAATACATTTTCTTAAAGGATGGTGGGATTGAGCTATGCTGGGCCTATCTTAGTCTCATTTTGGGGAATGTTCGGTGCTCTAGAAATGTTTTGGTGGTTTTGTTATGATGAAGGCTAAGTTGCTTTTGTAACATTCAGTGATTACACTCATTAGGATGTGTGATAATGACAGTTTTCTGCATTTCAGTAGAAATGCATGTGCCTTTGAACTTATTTAACTACTATACTATTTTGTTCTTTTGAACTTTTAATGGATTGATAGATAAATGGTGGATAAAGTTGTTACTAAAGTTTGTAAACTTCTTTAAGTATACACTTTGGCTTTCCAGTGTCTAATCATTGAAAAATTAAGAATAATTTTTTAATTCTTTCAAACATAACTTTATTTACTGAATTTTAGTTTCTCAAACAAAACTAATTTGTACTGAAAATGGATATATGAATAAAATGTGATTATGGCCATTTTACTATATTCCTATGATTACTGCATAGAGATCTTTTGCTGTTGTTAAAACAACATGTCAGAAAAATTATGATTTCACATTTACTCTAAAACTTTCAAAAGTATCAGGTTATTTAAGGCTTTTTGGTCGTCCCTGATACCACAGATTTCAGTGTTATACAGAAAAATGAGTGTTCATCAAATGATAGTCTACAACCAGGCTGGAGTGATGGTAGGTGAACAGGAAATATAGTATCTTTCTTTGTGAATTATAGGTTACATTAACAATATCATTATTGTTATTGACAGAAATGTAAGAAATAGAGACAATTTTTACATTTCAGAAAGAACTGGTTAAATGTTCTCAAGATGTACTAAAGATATAATGTTGTTAAAAGTTGGAACTTGGAAATGCAATAATATGGCGATAATAAGGCTGTTTTGCAGTATATTAGAAAATATTTAAATAAAATTTATTGACAACCTGAAAAACAATCTCACTAATTAGACAGCATTAGAAAATGGTCACTCTATAGCTAACACTAATAGTCCTTTAAGGTGTACTGTGTATTTAGGATACAGTTCAAATCCCTGAATAGCCTAATGCTATTTTTCTGTTTGTTTAAGTGTCATTTACCTTAACTAAAAGTCACAACCATCTGGTCTTCTATTACCACTTGTATTATAAACAGAAAAAGTACTTATGTGTTAGGGAGAGGAATCATCAGATTTGAAAGGGCTTATTATAAGCTGCTGATACACTAAATCCTTATGTCATTTAAGTAGAAGAACTGCCTAATAATGTCACTTATTACAACTAGGATATCTAAACAAGGGACTAGTTTTTTGCAACCTGGAGTGATAAAAACCTGTGCTGCATATCCATTTCTCAGCAACAGCTCCCAGGGTAATCAATCCCAGCATACTGCTAATGCCTTGATTGTAGCTGATGTAGAGGAAATATGTTTACTCTTTTGCTAAAGTGAAGTTCACAGCGGAGATGACATGACTTTTTCATCCTATAGCTAACACAATTCTGAAGATAAATTTGACTTATTGTTTACTAATCTGAGGTGTTTTCATTAAGATATTAACACTAAGAATGTTCTTTGAGGCCCCTAAATTCAAACATTTTTTGATGTGTTCTTAGAACATTTTCATAATAATTTGAGGTTTCTTTAATAATATGTAGTTTATAGAATTTTGTATTTTATTTTTGTATGTTTGAAAATATGTATATGTATATATGAAGATCAACATTTCTACTAAGAGAGTAGCAAATTACCTGAAATTAATGTTTCACCTACAAATATTTTAACCAAAGTTGGAAGGTCAGAGCAACAGGTGCAAATCTAGGGAGGCAGAAGGCAATTCTGCAAAATATATATATTTATTTTTATTTTAACTTATGTGAGACCCCTTTATTTTAAGTTTGCCTAAAACTAATTGAGAGAAATGAAGAAAGACTAAAATTGTAACACTGCTGTTTAACATAGGCATCTGACCTGACTCCAAACTCCATTAGTAGTAAAGAGAATACATTCCAGGTGTCATGTGGCTTCCTAACCTGATATAATCATCTTTACTAGGTCTGCTGGAGAAGCTGCTGTTGAAGATGTTCAAATGTCTTGGAATAAGCAACTAAATTAAATTCTGTGTTATCATGTTTGTTAATTAAAATTTGACAAAATTAACTGTAATTTCCATGACCTGTTCAGTTTTAGCTCATAAAACTATTCTTACTTTACCAAGCCCATCTTTCCCATAAAATAAGAAGAGAAAAGAAGGCTTTGTATTTTTTAAAATCAGGTATGCATGTTATAAAACCGTTGCAGATATTAACTAGCAAGAAATCACTGGCATTACAAGTCATTTACTGCCAACCCAGAGATTATTTTCCTTCTGGATTAGGATTTTCTTAAGTACTTTAAGAGATGGTACCAGTCACTTCATATGGCACAACTACTGCTTGCATCCCCACCAAACACACATGCAGAACCAACAGGGAAAGGAGACTAAGGATATACAACTATAGATGTGAATAATTTAAAGTTCTGATATATAATTTGAAATCTTCCCCTACTTCATACCTGTACATTATGTGTATAAACTTCTAAATTCATAAGTATTTAAGAAATCTGTGTTGTCTGAAGAGACCAAACTTCCCTATTTTAAGAAAATCAAAATAAGTCTAGGGACATAGACTGATAAAGACTTCTGGCCCCTAACCAGTCCCAGTATTAAGGCATCTTCCTTAATAAGGCCACGTTAGGAGCAGCCCAACCACTGGACTTGTGAGAGGAGGGTAATAGGGAGGGATGGGAAAAAAATACTTAAATGGCCTTCAAGAGACTATAGGAATAGGCCACATTTGCCAGACATTAACCTCTCAACTTTTTAAAAATTTATATGTGTATTCATTAATTCCAAAACATTTATTAAGCATGTACTTGAGGGTCAGCATGTGAGGTTCTTTCCCTCAGTAATGTCCAACAGAACTTTTTGAAATAATGAAGATATTCTGTATCTGCAGTGTACAGTAATGGTAGCCACTAGGCACATATTGCTCTTGGCCCGTACTGTGGATGAGGAACTGAATTCTCAACTTTTTATATAATTCTAAAATATAAAAAGTCACAGGTGTGACTATTGGCCACTGTATTGGACAGTACAGCTTTAGAAGTTTGCAGTCAAGTTGGAAGAGCAAGGAATTACAATATGGTATAATCGTATTGTGTATAGAGAGCTATGATAAACACCAGGATGTTTTTCCAGAGTGGAGTTAGATAAAATCATTCCAAACAAGGGAGGTGAAATCTCAATTAAAGCTTAAAGAATAAGTAGAGTTAGCTAAAGCAAGCAGCATATTTCTGATGACCTAAAAGTGAGAATGTAGTGATCTACTTTGGGGACCTGCCAAATATAAGCTCCTATGTGTGGAACATATTTTGGATGGAGTGGACAGCAAAAGAGATAAAAAAATATAAGGTAAACACAGTTGCTTGTATGGCTCAAGCAGGGGGAGAATATGATCAGGCATAGTTTTTAAGTGATCACTCTGATATTAATGTAGACCAATAGAGGATGATTTGGAGTAGAAGACCCTGGAGGCAGGGAGCCCAGTTAATAGGCTGTGAATGATGCATAACTGAGATAATCACATCATGAATAGAAGGAAGTAGGAAGATTACAGGAAAGATTAAAGAACTCTCTAGATGAGATTGGTTGCTGGAAGAAAGGGATACTGGAAGGGCTTAAAAATGACACCCACATTATTAGCTTTAGCAACAGAGGGAGGTGGTTCAATAGGACAGGGAAAATTTAGGAAATGAAAAGAAGATACATTCAATTTTGGAAAAGTTAGAACTCCTAAAAGCATAAGCTAGATTGTATTTTAATTAAATTATTTGAGCAAGTGGCAAAAAACATTGTCTTCCCAAAATGATACCTGGATGCTTTGCTATTCCTTTCTTGATGTCTGTAATTTGGTTTTATGATCCCACAGTCAAAACAATGTTTTGATGCTTTCAGCCCAAGGACATCAATCTTAGTTTTTTAAAATTTTCATCTACTTTCTTTGTGCATCATCACAAAAAAATGTCGTCTGTCATTCACCTGCTTAATTTGCAATTTTGTATTCACAAAGCTCCATTTCATCCTAAATAATTTGCAGGAATTGGAGCATTGGAGTTTTGTTTTGATGACTAAAACACATGTAGAAATTTCAAAGAAATACGTACAAAAATGCCTTTAAAAAAAAGTATCCATAACATCAAGTACAAAAAGCTTACCTACTTAATTTTAATCATTTCCTTTTTTGGAGTATAGACTTTTTTTTTTTTTTTTAATTGGTGACCTATTTCTAATACTGTTTCAGACATAAATCTGTTTTCTAATCACTTTATATTGACCATTTATGCAAAGGGACAATAAGAGATTGAAAAGAACTGTAGAATAATCCATAGCAATAAATCTGTATAGGGATGGTTTCAAACTTTGGGAAGAGTTATGCCAAATGTCAGGAAGAAACTTGAGGTACAGATATATCAGTGCATATTTTTATAGTATGCATTTCATTTACCTACTATTT
The DNA here is from genome assembly GCF_047511675.1 of Marmota flaviventris. Taxonomy (NCBI): domain Eukaryota; kingdom Metazoa; phylum Chordata; class Mammalia; order Rodentia; family Sciuridae; genus Marmota; species Marmota flaviventris. The sequence goes on from NC_092506.1 coordinate 33,516,130, forward strand.
TGGATTATTTTTTTTAATCAAGTGTCATGAACATTTATTTCTTAAACAGAAAATATTTTCTAATCCAATGTTTTTGAGTCAACATATATATAAAGTTTTATTTACACTTAATACAGCCTTTCCAAAAAGTTAAAATGAGGTACTTTTCTAATATGATTTGGAAACAGCATAACAGTGACTCAAAGTCAGAGACATGAAAATTGCCTATAAATCTTCACACAAAGCAATTATTACCAGATAACCAGGAAATTATATCTAACAACTTAGATCCTAACATGAAAGATCCTACTTACTGTGGTATTTTAATAGTATTTAATTACATTATAGGAATTTGTAGTTAAGGTGTAAGACATTTTTTCCCATTTAAAATAATAAGAAAAATACTCCCATTGGTGTGATGCTGGAAAAAGTATATTTTATATTAAATATCTGTTAATCCTCTATTTACATCTTTAAAATTTGCCATTTACATGATTATATCAATTGTACCAGAATTTCTCAATACTTACTTTTTCTTCTCAACCTCCTTCTTCTTCTTGTAAGTTTCCAAATAAGAGAGAAAGCCTGTGATAGTTGAATTTCTCTACCTATATACATTGCTTAACATAATGTCTTCCAATTCCATTTGTTTTCCCATAAATACAGAATTTCTTTCTTCTTTATGACTGAATAATATTTCATTATGTACATATACCTCATTTAAAAAATTCATTCACCTGATGATGAGCACTTGGGAAGACTCTTGGCTTTGTATAAATAAAGCCACAATAAAAATTGGTATGAAGGTAACTCTATACAACTTCATTTCATTCAGATATATGCTAAAGAGTAGTACAGCTGGATCATTTGTCATTGAACTATTTTTTTGAGAACCAGATGTTATTTTTCATGAGAGCCAAACTATTATTATTTTATTATTATATTTTAATTTTAATAAGTATTATTATTTTAATACTTACCACTATGTTTAACTATACTCTGAAATACCCTGTGTTGCATTGTAATGAGAACAAGGGTATTTCAAGCTATATTAAAATGAAAATGCAGACTTAGACTGAGAGTATAAAACACTTCTAAGTACTAATCCCCAAACAGAGCAGGCATCATTGTATTTAAAAATAGAACAAAAGTAAGAAGGTAAACATCATTGTTTAAGAAGGGGATTTCAGAATTATATGGCTTCCATACTAACCCTCTTCCCCTTCTTCCACCTCCTTGCTGAAATTGGTAAATGTTTCTGAAGCTGATACTTCATAAGGAAGGGCCTAAGCATTCTATATTTAAGAAACATTGACAATGATGCCTGTTAAAAGAATAAAAATGTCTTTACTATCAACCTTGGATGGTCTGATCTTAAAGACTGAATTTCATTAAATCAATTTCCATAATAGGTACTTATTCACAATTGATGCATGTTTTTAATTACTCTAGATTCATTTCAAAGACTTGGCTAGAACCAGAGCTACATGATTAAATACAGTATAAAAGAAAATAACCAAAAACATAAAATAAAATTGCAAAGCACAGTACAATTTTCAGAGAATGGGTAGATTGCTTAGGAAATAGGAAAAAAGCAAGACTAGCAGGCCTCATTCACACCAGCAGCTGGGATAACTGCTAGTATGAGCTCTTACTGACTACCCAAGAGATGCTGAGAGACTGATGTGTTACTTCATTTGGTTTTCACGATAATCTGTCAGATATTTTTCTCACTTGTATAGATGAGGTTTAAATGGGTATTCAACTAGTAGATTGGAGAGCTGCATTTGGAACTTGGGACTGTGATTCTGTGGACTGTATTTTTAACCATTATCTTAACCCATCATAGATCAGTACTCTGGCTGGATGGAAGTACTGAGTACTTAACGGGGATAAGATGAAGGAGCTTAGTTTGTTAAAGCTATGCGAATAAGCAAGTCAAGTCTTAAAATTTAAGCTTTAAACTCAATAATGAAAGAGAACTTTTACTAAAGTATATCCCCCATTCATAGTCTAGATCTGTAGTTGTAGCCCAACAAAACTTTTGTGTAAATTCCTCTCTGGTGATGACTGATTTTGAAACTAAGGTGACACCATTTTTAAATAGATAAGGGGAATAACAGTCCGCAAGAATGACGTGAGTAGGATCACATTATCAGGCAGAATTCAAAAGGGAATAAAAACAAGCAGGACTGCATAGGAATAGTACCCACTGAAATGATCAATTTATTAAGTATTCCATACCTGATCCTTAAAAATGTAATATTTTAATCATGTGTCAAGCATATGGAAGCACTTCTTTCAGGTCTCCAAATATACCACTGCCTCAGTTAACTGAGACAGAATAGATAAGAAGAGTGTCAATGAAAATATAATATGTAGTGAAATTTGTCCTTGAGTTTACTTTCAGAGATTCCTGTAACTGGCACTTGAGACACTCTCATTTTTTAAAACTAAATTTTAATAATGTTTTCTAAGCTTTGTATTCTAAAAAGTTCTTCTAATTTACTGCCTCCAGGGATTTAGTTCTTCTCTTTTTTATGCTTTTTTGTTTACAAGCTTTTGCTCTTATTGGAAGGGTAAACTCTAAAAATTATTTATGGGTGTTTCTAATTTCACTGTTACCCAAGTCAAATACTAAACTTAAAGCAATCCCTTTAGAATAGTTTTATTAATAAATTACTTCATTTTCCAAATACTAGTCCGTGTGCATGGGGTCTTACCATGGTCACATTTTAGTTATATATGTCATGATTAAACAGAATATGCATTAGCTTATTACTATAGTGGAATAGTAATTTTACTTAATACTACATACTTGGAAAATAGTAACATAAAAAAACAATTATATGGGTATTAATTGTTAGAATACAGTAACATCTTATGGATGTACATTCTTCATACGGATATTTTCCTCAGGCAAGGAAATTGTATATTGTATATTTCAGATCATTTCTTTATACACAAAATCTTTAAAATATGTGTATAAAATGAAATACTTTTGACTGAGGTGTCATTGATAGATCACTTCCATTTGTTTTTGCCGAAAAGCAGCAACAAGGCTTTATCTGAACACTTTCATGGAATGTGTATGCCTGTTTTTCCTATGCATTACAGGAAAAGGAAAAACTAATCATGTAAAAAAGGACTCTGAAAAGTTTTTCTTGTATGATTTGTGTTTCCTTCATGACTACCTTTCCCTTTTTTTCTGCAGTCGGTTTACTTAAGAGTCAGATACAGCCAGTGCACATCTACCTTTGCTGGTTATAAATTGTAAAATATTTGGCAAATAAAGGGTTGATTAAAACTCAATCTTTCCTTAGGATTTTATGTGTTTTGAAATACTTGAAAGGTCAAATGCACAAATATCTTACATTTAGTCAGAACTTTTTCTTAATTAGGTGCTTTTTGGTTAATCAAATAAATGAATTTGATTCTGGTTTAGTAAATGTGTTATTTGATATTGTGGACACTTTCATCAGATTTCACTTGAATCAAGAAAGGTAACACCTGTGGGTTTCCTCACAAAAGACTCTTTTGTTAAATGGACTCCTGCAGGCCATGAGGCAATTACATTTGCTGCGTGTACTTTAAAAAGAGGCACTTTAGACTTCAGTAAACATAGCTGAGAACTAGTAGCTGGATTCTTTTGTCCAGTCCTAAGATTATGTTTTATCATAGGTCAGGAAGTAAACCTCTGACTCAGAAATGGAAAAATCAAATCATTTAGGTGTTTAATGTTTTAAATTTTAGCTCTAAAGTTAGCTATATCTGAGACAACAGGAAAATTCAGATTTAAGCAAAAGTGAAAACAATTTCTCTGGCATTCATTGAAAACATTCATATATTCTTATTCAGACTTATGCATTTATTCAAAATGACATGGTAGATTTATAAGTTGTAAATAACAATTTTTGATTATAAGTAACATGAACAAAAGACACAGAATTAGGAATTTCCCTTTTGAGCCCTTTGCAAAACACGTATTTATTGTAGTGCATTTTAGCCTAGTTACAGCTTTTTAAAAAGAACATTTTAATGTACCATCCTGTTCTGTTCAAATTTTATTATAATATTGCTATGCAGTTCTCCTTTTTTTTCTTATCTAGCTTGAATTTTCAACTTAATCTAACAGACAAGCTAGAAGGGAAAAGTTTTCTTTTGTTCCTGGCATTACTTTATATAAGTCACCAGTTTTGCACCTCAGACTTAAGCCCAAAACTTTATTTTGTTTTGTGTATGAAAAATTGAGTTCTCTACTAGACTGATATTTTAGAGATTTAGTGAAGATATTGCTAACTGTAGTCATGTACTTTTTCTTTACTAAGAAGCAAAGCCTAGTATATGGATGGATTGGAAATTAGGTCACTCTCTTTCCATACTACCAGAGAGCGAAAAGAAAGAAAATTCCATAAAGTTCCTCCTAGCTTTCTATTACATTATGATGAGAAATATTCCCATGTCCCTTTTTAAAAAAATACAGGTATCATTGAAAAGTTTAAGCATTTTAAGATACACGTATCTGTGTGTGTTGTTTGTATGTATACACTTTAAATTGTACAAATATGTACTATATCATAAAAATGTAAATTTTGTAACATAAATTATTTTTATCTTTATACCTAGTGTCTTTCAACTTAATTGACTGCATCATAGACATTTTTCCATATATTTGATTTTGTTTTTTAATCACTGTCTGTTGTATCAATGAACTACATTCAACTTCTGCCTAAGAAGAACATTTACACTATTGCTATTTTGAGGTGTAGACAGTACTATAATGAATTTGCTTCTTAGTACACAGTTGCATACTGAGTTTGGCATATTTTTTCTGGACATTTTGGTAGGGAAAGGTAAAACAAAACCTGTAGGAAGTAGAAATGCCAAAGCACATTTCACATCAAAAGTTTAGTCTTCAGCAAAATGATTCTTTTTTACATATTATAAAGTAAGCTTTTTTTTTAAGGCTTTAAAAATTAGGTAATTTAAACACCTACTTGTGGTAATGACAGACTGTCTGGTGATGAACTTGCCCTCCTGCTCCATAGAAAACTGGATGATGTCTGTGGAACAAATATTTCCCATACATTGCACAGTAGGTAGTATGATGCTGTGATCCCTGAGAGAAAAAAGATGAAGTACACATAAACTTGCCCCAACTTCTATCTGAAAGTAGTTTTCCAATCACAGTGCAAACAGAGGAAATTAAGTCAAAGCACACATGTAATTGTTCAGTTGAGGAGACAGATAATGAGGACCAGGGATCCTTAAGTGGTTAAAATTTATAGATCAGACTACCAGGGCTGATCAGAGCTACAAAAAAATCTCCACAGCTCTACACTGATATTCCATGGTTTGGGGCTGAATACTAAATTGTACTTGCCTCTGATAAAATTTGAGACCACCAACCTATAAACCTTACATTCCCAGAACTCACACAGGCCTGAAATATATTTGAGTTCTCACCAGCTATTGATTGTTGATAGGTAAGAATTCAGTAAAGACCCTAGGAGGATGATTCCTTAATAGTACAGCTAAATGAGACACAATCTAACAAACTTAAAAATCAGGGTTGAGGGGAACATAAGACAACAAAATCCACTCAACTAGTGAATGTTTAGCTAAATCACAAATTACTATGTGAAGAAGCAGGAAAATGCAACTCATATCCAGAAGTTAATCAATTAAATAGACCCATAAATGACAGAGATGATGGAATTAGCAGATAAGCATTGTAAAACACCAGTTCTAAAACTTTCAAGGATATAGAGGAAAAAGATGAAACAATGAGGAAAGATGGTAAATATAAGGTAGAACCAAATGAAATTATTGCAGCTTGAGAATACATTATTAGATGGTCTTTACAGCAGATTAGAAACTGCAAAAGAAAAGATATTTGAAGATAGCAATGAAAATTATACGAACTGAAGGAAGGAAAGCGTATAGGGAAAAAATGAATAGCCTAGGTAACTCATAGTATTAAAACAGATGAACAAATATGTTGTGGAAATTCTAAGGTAGTGGGTGAAAACAAGGTAATCTATATTTTCCCCCCACATTTGAACAAAACTATAAACTAGAAATCAAAGAAGTTTAAAGCCAGGCACAGTGGTACACTCCTCTATCCCAGCTCCTTGGAGGCTGAGACAGGAGGATCACAAGTTTGGGACCAAACCTGGGCAATCTCAAAACTAAAAGGGCCAGGGATGTAGCTTAGTGGCATTGGCCTAGCATGTGCAAGGCCCTAGGTTTAATCTTCAGTGAAAGGTTAGGAGGGAGGGAAGAAAGGAAAAAGGGAAAACAAGTTCAGGTAAAAATATATACAAAAAAAATCAAACCAGGGAACATCATGATCAAATTGCAGAGAGGGGCAGGGGGCACAACACTATAAGACTTGAGAACAAGGAATCTCTACTGTCTATCCTCATAAATACAGAAAGAAGACAATGAATTGATGCATGGGAGAAAATAACTTTCAATCTAGAATTCTATATCCCGTGAAAATATCTCTGAAAAATAGGATGAAGGAAAGGTATTTTCACAGAAAAATTCCAGAGAATTTTTAAGGCAGGTAAGAAATTCATTGCCAGCAAATAGCTGTACATTATAAGAAATGTTAAAGGATGTTCCTCAAACTGAAAGGCAATGATAGGAGATGGAAGTTTCAAGTCATAACACAATAGAGAACACCAGAAATACTAATGCTAAATGTCTGGTTAAATATAAGTTTTTTTTTCTTACTATGCTAGGGTTGAACCCTGGTCCTTGCATATGCTAGGCAAGTGTTCTACCTACTGAGCCACATTGCTGGCCCTTTCGTTTTGTTTTCATATGAACTTAATGCTTGGCTAGTTAGACCTCATCACACTGAAATCATACGCAACTTTTTTTTTTCTTTGTCTTTCTTTTTTTTTTTTTTTGTGGTGCTGGATATAAAACCTCGAGGTCTTGTGTAACTGCTCTACTACTAAGCCATATCCCAGCCTGTTTTTGTCTCTAAATTCTTTAAATACTGTTTTAAACAAACAACAGTGATAATTTATTGTGGGACTTGTAACATGGGTAGAAGCAAAAATGTTTGGCAAGTAGAGCGCAAACACCAGGGATATACATAGGGATGAAATTATAGTCATTGCTATTGTCCATGGGGGATTGGTTCTAGAACCTCCCACAGACATGAAAATCTTTGGATGGTCTTTGTGAAATAAAGTGTTGTATCTGCATATAACCTACATGTTTCCTTCCTTAAACTTTAAGTGATTCCTACATTATGATACCTACTATTATTTAAGTGCAATGTCAATCGTTATGCTGTATTGCTTAGGGAATGACAAGGAAAAAAATTCAGTATATGTTTGGTATAGATGCAGATTTTTTTCCCAAAATATTTTCAACCTCCAATTGGTTGAATCCACATATGCAGAACTCTGGATACAGAGGACCAACTGTATATTGTAAAATCCTTATATCTTACATGAAGCAATACGATATGTGGAGGTAATGACACCTCATGTGAAAGTGGACTGTGATTAAAGATTTGTACTGTTCTAAACCCTAGAGCAGTAACTTCAGAAATAAGATGCATATTCTGCCAACAGAAGAAATAAAATGGAATTCAAAATATACCCAATCAAAAAGAAAGAATGAGTTTAGGAACAAAAACCAGATTCAATGGATACCTCACAAAATAAAGCTTATATGTATACATAAAGCTAAAACTAAATCTTGTAGAAGAAATGTAGTGTATTCACAAATTGGGAGCAAGTAAAGATTTCTTAGGACACCAAAATATGGAAGATAATAGGAAAAGGATTATGAATTGGCCCTCAGAAACATTAAAAATGTTTGTTTATCAAAAAAGTCATTTAAGGTGCTAGGGTTACAGCTAAGTGATAGAGCACTTGCCTAGCATGTGTGAAGCACTGGGTTCAATCCTGAGCACTATGTAAAAATAAATAAATAAAATAAAGGTACTGTGTCCAGCTATAACAAAAAAGTCATTTAAGAAATAAATTCAGACTGGGAGAAAATATTTGCAGTTACTGTCCTGGGACTTGTATCCATGGTTTTATAAGGAACTCTTACAACAAGATGATAAATAACTCACTTTTAAAATGGCCAAAATATTTTAATGCACTTTACAATTGATGCACTAATAAGAATAAAAAAGTGCTTATCAGAGAAGTGCAAATTAATACCACAGGTAATACCTTTTGCCTACTAGAATAGCAAAAAAAATTTTAAATCACCACAGAGATGCAACAACAGGAATACAGCCAAACATTGCTTTAGGGAATATAAAATAATGTGATTTTGGAAAAGTTTCATAGTTTCTTTTAAGATAAAACTTATATATGCTAATAACCCAGAAATTATACCTATTTACTGAAAAGAAATAGACTTGTATGTGCATGTTCATAGGGCTTTATTTATAACAACCCCCAATTACAAACAACCACCAACAACATTGCAGTTTGCAGTGGAGTACTATTCAGCTGTAAAAAAAAGAGCCAATGACAGACACATTCGGCCTGGATTAATCATAAAATCTTGCTGAGTGAAAGAAGCCTGACACAATATATATAGTTTGCAAGTCCATTTAATGGAATTCAGAAATATGCAAATTAGTCTCTAATATCAAAGAAGTCTAGTTGTCTGAGCCTGGGTGTGGAGTTGGGAAGCTAACTACAAAGGAACAGAAGGAAACATTTTGATATAATAGAAATATTCTGTATCTTCTTCCCAATGAGGTGGTAGTTACCTGGATGTGTACATATTGTTTTCAAATTTAAAATGGGGTGCATTTTACTGTATATAAAAGTGTACTTGTGTGAAATTGACTCTTAAAGTGAAAGCATACACTCTTCTCCCTAGTGCCCAAAAGTTATATATTTCAAAAGTAGGATGATTTCAAACATGATGAATTTGCTACACTAGACCATAATTGAAAAGTCACCAAAAGTGACTACTTTGATTTTTAAAGATCTGCATTTGGGTGTTTTCCTATTTAAAGAGAAGTGTTTTTTTGTTGTTGTTTTTTGTTTTTTTAATGTGTTTTTTTTTTTTTCTTACTTTTTACTTTTAAATTTTAATTTGCTATATATGACAGCAGAATGCATTATAATTCATATTGCACATATAGAGCACAATTTTTCATATCTCTGGTTGTACGCAAAGTAGAGTCACACCATTCGTGAGTATAAAATCATGGCATTTGCAGGTAAATGGATGGTTCGAGAATATAATGCTAAGTGAAGTTAGCCAGTCCCCCCAAAATGCAATCTCTTTTATCAAAACCAATTGAAATAGTGAAAATAAATGGAGTTGGAGAATATAATGCTAAGTGAAGTTAGCCAGTCCCCAAAAACCAAATACCAAATGTTTTCTCTGACTTAAAGATGCTGATTCATAATGTGGTTGGGGTGGGGGTATGGGAGAATTAGATGAACTCTAGATAGGGCAAAGGGGAGGGAGGAATGGGGAGGCGGTATAGGGGTAATAAAGAGACATTCTTGTTAGATGAAAGGTAATATCAGTGATCAGGTTGTTTTCTTGTTCTTGGTTTGTGTACTTAACATGAAGTGTTAAGTCCATGAGATGTATTATTCCTTTACTATAAATGGAGGCATGGTGCTGTAGTACCATGTATGAGCTTCAGAGGAGCAGGATATATCATGTCACATATTTGAACCTATTTCTTCTATAAAACATCAGGAACAGCATTTCACAGGTTGTTTTAAGGATCCAATAAAATTAACTAAAAAATCCACATATGGATGCTGATTTTACTCCTCCTCCCCTTGGTACCAACCCTGGCAATTAAGGACTAGATATAGAGAGCGTGGGTCACTTTCCTCCCCAAGGTTCCTGGTGATAAGTTCTGGGCTTCTTTCAGAAGATTCCTGTATTATTAATCTTACTGAGATACTTCAGTATTTTATTTCAATAATTTAAAAGAAACTTACCATAACTATCACAAAAGTAATCTTGGGTTTTATGCATGGTAGGCAAGTGCTTTACTACTGAGCTACATTCCAGCCCCTTACATCAACAGAAATTTAAAATATTCTAAACCATGTACAACGCATCTTTCAGGATACATTCCAAAAGGATATTTAAATATAAAAAATGAACCATGAAAATCTTTCTAACTATGATTCAAAATCCAGAAGTCATAAAAGCAGAGATTAATAAGACAAATGACAAACTGGGAATAAGTATTTGTCATTTTTATCTCTAAGGGCTAATCTTCATAATATTTTAAGAGCTCCTTTGAAAGGAGGAAAGAGATCATCAACCCAATAGACAGAGGGCAGAAGACATGCAAAGAGAGATCATAGAAAAGGAATTCTATATATGGCTTTTAAACACATGAAGAGATTCAGCCTCATTCATAATAAGACAAAAGCAAATGAACACACAAAGGTACCATTTTTTTACAATCTGGTTGGCAAAAATTTAATAATTTTTGGTATTATGAAAGTAATGATAATGAAAGTAATACTCAAAATAATTAAAATCATGACATTACTACCTATTGACCTAATTTCTCATAAAATAGTGAAGACTTAGACAAAAACCAAGAAAGTAAAAAGATCATAATCCATGGCCTCAAGCAAGGCTGACTACATGATTTATACCCTAAATAATCAAGAGAATTTTGTATAGGCAGATAAGTTTGGGGAAAACTTCAGGGAGAGATCAATGTATAAACCATGGATCCTGGTTTATGGTCAGAGGGATAGAAATCTCCTTAGATTTTTGGCATGTTGTCTTATTAGTATGTGGAATGTTTTTCTTTTGCTTATAATAGTGCCCCTTTTTTATTCATACCTATCACGTATTTTTAAAACTCAGGAACAAGCATCTTGAGCAATTATGGAAATTTAAACACAAAAAAATCCTCACCTTATGTCTTTTCCCAGTTTAATACTTGAGAATGTTGGTTATGTATGGCTTTTCCAACTTCACTATTTTGTTTTCATTTTATACTTATTTTTCTTCTTGATCAATCTTAATGTTTCTCTGTATTTGTCTATTTTATTGAATTGGTAGGAACTAATCTTGCTTATTGGCCCTAGGATTTGTAAGTTTCATTAATAAAAATGAGTGATCTTAGACTCTGATTTTTTTTTTATCATTTTGATGTATATATTTCCAATCTGGCTTTTGTACACATAAATACACTTGGGTTTTCTCTGATATTCTTTTAGTAAACATATCCACTTTTACAAAATAGATTTAACATTTCAGTGTTAAATGTGAAGTGCTGCATGCAAATTATTAAAGGTTTCTGGGCAAATACTCGTATCTGATACATGCTATTTCGGAATCAGAATCTCTTTAAAGTAAAATTAAAATTTCATGCTTGCATAATTTTTTTTCCAAAATATGATTCATCATTCTAAAAAATGCAGTCTCTTTTATCAAAACCAATTGAAATAGTGAAAATAAATTCCTTCCCAATAGATCATTTTCTGGTGAATGATTAAATTTTCTTGGGTAACAAAAACTATAAAATAACAGCTTGGCAAAGGCAATTTTAAAGACTGTTTCTAGAGAGTAATTTTTTAAGTTTAAATTGAACAGATAATAGTAAATGGTAGGCAAATATCTCAAGAAGGCATTGCAGAAGGCATTTTTTTAAGTAATGTATTTTGTTCTAACTATATGGATCATCATTGAATAAAAATTCAAACTTATTTAATACCAGTTAATACTCAGAACATATGAGAGAGTTTTTTCATTTAGTAGAAGGTCACCATCATTCATTTTACGACTGATGATTTTATAATAGGTCCTTCTGGTTCTTGATGGTCATTATCAAAGTATAATGCATTGAAGATATGGCCTGTACAAAAGCAGAACAGGGATCTTAATTAGAATTCTGACAAGCCCACTCCAATAAAATGATGAGATTATTTGTAATTGATGTCACAATCAATTACCATTTAGTTCATCATGAGCATTCTAATAGGTCTGGCCTTGGTATTGGCCCCAGGATGTTGCTGAGTGAGTGGCTGCCCTGCTTATGCTGTTATTGAGACAGGAGGGCACATTTTCAGTCAGTATCCTAATGACCTCTTTTGAAGTCTATTAAATTAATGACCCTGTCACAGTTTTGATCTCTTGTAACCTCAGTTTGGGGTTTGTATAACAAATTACTGTTTGAGAACAGTATGATTATAAAAAAGACAGGTCTTTTAAAAAATTGGAACCTTTGGTATTTATTTTATTGTGTAGGAAATAATAGAAGCAAAAATGCAACTTAGGATTTGTATGTATTTTAAAAGAAACTTTAGGATATTTCTCCCTATTCCAGATGACATACTTCTTAATGATAGTACCTAAATTAGATTTTATTGTTTCTCAAGGGGCTGCTGCTCTTATTCTGTCATTCTAGGTGCCAACAGGTCATGTTTGGTTAGAAGGTGATAATTTACAGAATTCTACAGATTCCAGGTATTATGGACCTATTCCATATGGACTAATAAGAGGACGAATCTTCTTTAAGGTACAGTTTTGTGCTTAAAATGTTTACTGTATTCTCTAAACTGTATTATCTGCATTTCCCCAAAATGAACCTTTGAAATCTTCAAGATGTCAGTGGATTTAACTGTTGCAGTAACTACATTTTATAACATGTTGGCTTTTACTTAGTACCACTATATGAAACATTCTCATCTCCCCTTGCCTAGTCTCACAAAATAGGTATTAAGAATGATTTTTCAATAATAATAAAATTAAAACTCACTGATGTAGCAAAAGAACCCTTTCATTTGAATGTTCTAATTCTCTCTTATACAATCTGGGCATATTTTAATAAGCATTTTGTGGCAGAGCAGTCTAGGTTCACAATACCTATAAAGCAAGGATTCCCTAGCTAAATACAGTGAATCATGGACAGTTTATTGTGGTTGAAGCAAATGTACAACTCGTAGGGAAGATTATTGTTTTTATTGATTTTTCTGGCTCCTTTTAATCATAAGCAATAATAAGAAAAACACATGAGTATCTGGGGCAACTGGATAATTCCCAGAATTCTTTACAATTATTATATTCAAATACATAAAACTTAAAAACTTTAGGTTCAAGATGTAACAGACATATATATTCATAAATACACACAGAGAATTTTTTGTATATTTGAATGTTCCAAACTCAACATTTAAATACATACAAGTGATTTTCTAAGTCTTACCCTTTTTTAAAATTTTTCTTAATTTTGTAATTTGTTCTAATTCGTTATACAGTCTTTTTCTGATGCAGAAATTTTTATTCTTGACTGATAAGCAAGGATAAGCATTTAACTATTTAGCATAGAGAAAATGGATGAAAAGGAAAAGGGAATAATGATTATATAACATCACTTTTATTAATTTTCTTCAATCACATTTTGGTTTTACAGATCTGGCCTCTGAGTGATTTTGGATTTCTACGAGACAGCCCAAATGGCCACAGATTTTCTGATAATTAGCAAGCATTTATTCTTTTGACTTGATTATTGTTTCCTGTTCAAGTGAATTTATAACTGCAGTTGAAACCATGTACTTAACCAATAAACTATTTGCTGTTCAGTTTTAGTTATTTGTTAAATGTAAAGAAAAACAATCCATTCTGCAAACTCTTGTTCAAAATATTTGTGTAAAAATAAGTATAACCCAAGATCAGTGTTTCATCTAAATTTTATGTTATATATAAAATATCTGCAGGGAGACCTGAATGACTATACCTCACTTGCAAATTTTTTGTCTTATATAAGTAAAGTGAAAATAATCTACTCTTCTTGAAAGTGCCTTATACTTTAGCTATAGTAAGTAAATCAGAATAGTAACTATTCTTATTTATAAGTTCAATCTGCAACATCAGGAGTTCATTCTAAGTAAAAAGCTTCTAAGTTATATGCTTGACTCACTCATTTGAAGTTAAGTAAAAAAGTTTCGGTGATCCCATAAGAGATTCTATCAAGTTCTTTAAATGAGTTCTGATTTAGACTGTGCAAGAATATTAAATGTATAGAAAAATACATCTTTAAGAATATGACATTTACAGGCTATTGTAGGCAATAATACTTTATAAAGTCCATCATACCAGCAATAAAATGGTTCTTATTCACAAATATGGCAATTAACACCAAACCTAACACCTTGAAATAAAAAGGAAAGGGATGTACCAATTTCAGACTATTTTTTAAAGCTTCCATATTCTAAATTATACTTAAAGTTGAAGACGGTGAGGTTCATAAATTTTAGAACTAGAAGGCCAGGACTGGAGCCAAGTCTTAATTCCAAATCTATTTTTCTAGTTGTCACTTCACATTTTTTATTCTTCGTATTCAGCCTTCATTATGGGAGAACTGGGATCACATATTGTTCACAGAGATTCTAATTTAATTATAATGACACTAGAATTTGAGGTAGGTATAAAATAGGCCTATAACTGTAACCTGTTGGGAACATTATCAGTTAGACACTTTATAAATATAATGGAATATGATAATAATATTTCCCAATAAGAGACATATTTATGTTAAGAAAAAGAATTCTTATGTTTTATCAAGGAGAAAACAAAGGTTTTAAGATGGGAATCCATAAAATATAACTCAAGTCCTTTTTATGGCAATGTAAATATAGTTTATAAGTACATATAAATAACTACATTAATCTTTAAATGTAGGTGATCGCTGCTTGATAATCTTATCGTTTCTTTGCAAATAATAGGGAAGGAAAAAAAATCCATTTCCTTAATGCTCGAATGGCCTCTCATCATCATGTCTGAATATACAGTTGAAGTAGTCCAATAGTAGTCAACAATTTTAGCCATAATGAAGTAGTTCTATAATTAGTGAACATGTATCACAAGAAATCAGGTTAACTTCTTCTGCTTCATCTTTGGAAACACTGTATTTTCCACCACATCGGCAACTCAGAAAAAAAGAATGATCATCTGTGAAGAAAAAAAAAACTTCAAATGCTTACAAGCAACTACTTTTCTTATAACTTTTAAAAATGCAGAGTTTATTCCATAGAAATCGCAAAACAAACAAACAAACAAAAACCCTCAATAATGATAAAATGTACTTAAAGGAGAATTGGAAAACATTTCTTGCAAGGAACAGTGTTTCTAAAAATTACCAAAGCATCTATCTGTAGATGAGAGAAGTATTAAAGCTATGAATCAACAGTCCAATGATTTGGGGGAGGGGGATGCTTAGACGCAACCTGTGAAATGTTTTATTAAGAATCATAAAAATTTTATATTCTCTAAAATATATTTTCTAAAATATTATAGTGAAAGAGAAAGGAGCATGATATTTTGCCTAGAGTCTATCCTTTTAGAAATGACTGGTAACTTGACTATCAGCTAAATAATATTTGGATACTTCCTTTCTGGTACCACATGATTTCAATATATATAAACACCATAGTTTTTTGCAGTTTCCCCACCCGATAATGGAGGATGTATGTGTACCTGATTGTTTGGTGTTTACAAATGATATATAAACCAACAGGAAACTGTCTGAAGTGAGATGCCCTAAGGAGGCAATGGTTTCCTCCAAATGGTAGAAATTTTAAGTATGTCCTCTCTCTGGAAAGTTTAATTACTAGTGTCCTTGGACTGAAAGAATTTCTGATTCCTTTGGTCTTCCATTTTATTATCTCTGGGAAGTAACTATCAAAGAAAAGCAACTTATTAATCACAGTATCTATTTTACCAATAACAATTTTTTATTAGAGATAAAGGAGTTCTCAAAGGATTCATGATTCAAATATTGTCATTCAGTTTTCAAACTTGATTAATATTTATAACTCATACGGAGTATGAAAAAACGAGAAATTAAACTGAATGTATTGCTCTCTATCAAATCCAATCTTAAAAAAATTAGCAATAAGGGGCTGGTGTTATGGCTTAGTGGTAGAGTGCTACCCTAGTACATGTGAAGCACTGGGTTCAATCCTCAGCACCACATAAAAATAAAATAAAGGTATTGTGTCCATATGTAACTAAAAAAAAAATTGAAAAAAAAATGAGCAATAAGCCAACTTACATGCTTATCAGTAAGAAAAACATGAATACACTCTGTCAATCCTGATTTTTATTCTTCCCCACAATGCCTTTCTTCTCCACAAAGACTAATTTAATTTTGATTTCAGAAATTCGTCTTCCCTGTCTAAGCAATATACAAATATACATGTACTTAGCATGTTTTCAAAGTGAATGGTTTTGTTGTTAAAATGTCTAAAAATATACGTATTCTAACCATTCATTGATTTTAAGCTAAATCTCCCCCTCTTTTGTTTTTTTACCACCTCAGTGAACACTAAGAGACAATCTGAGGTGACACGTGCTTGGTAAATGACACAGAGGACAGCATGAGCTACTGTGGAGTTTTGTCATAGATATTTCCAAATGTTAGTGCTCACTGAAAATTAAGTTTATTGAAATTTCTTACTACCATCAAGTTTTGAAACAAGGTGCTATTTTCAAAGAAATCATAATTTTAAATATAGTGAATGAAGATCAACAATATGATCAAGTTACACTAGACTAACTTGTAAGGGGAAGGTTAGCGTCAATCTCTCAACAGTTCCAGGTATATATGCCTTTTAAGCATAAGAAAATGCACTACTTCATACTGTTCTTTGATCCAGCAGATACTTTGGCTATACCCATCATGTAGGGTTTCATCAGCTTTTCTCCATTTCTGGATCTTCTCCTTCCAAGGCCATTCTGAAAACAATCCTGAAGGAATCTAAAAAATTTTTTACTTGCCCAAATGATCACACTTTTTATTTAACTTCATATGCTAAGACAGCTCTTATTCATTTTTAAGTAGTCCTGCAAGAATAATGGCTTCATGCAGCTGTTGTTCAGTATTTCCTCTCAGGAGGACAAGGATTATCTCCAGCTTTACAATGATAAAAATTCTTAAATAAGCAAAGCTGTTCTATATATTTAAGATTAATTGTATCTGTTTAATACTGATTCACTGGCTGTGGATGGGATTCATCCTGTTTTCTTTACAATGGTTTACTTTGAAGCATTCCAGGGACAATAACATTTCTAATAAGCCTTGATGATTTCATTTTCTTCAATATCTGGGTAGATTCATTTGTATGAAAAAGTCCATGTAGTAAAAAAAAGTATACTAAACAAAGGTACTTGAATCACCAATCTAAATTTTTAATTTAAAATTAAATTGTACTATTAACAAATATTTCAAAGGTAAATAAAAGAAGAAAAACTATAACAACAAGCTTGCCTTATTTTTGCATCATTAGGAATCATCAGTAAATAAAGTATATTAGACTTATCAATGAAAACAAGAATTAATTTGTTTAATAATAGATTAAACACACAAAAATATGCTGATGGACAGGAGGAAAACTATATCTTAAAAAAATACATTTACAGTGGCTTGGGAGGCTGAGGCAGGAGGATTGTGAGTTCAAAGCCAGCCTCAGCAATGGTGAAGCACTAAGGAACTCAGTGAAGCCCTGTCTCTAAATAAAATACAAAACAGGACTGGGGAAGGGGCTCAGGGGTCGAGTGGCCCTGAGTTCACTCCCTGGTACAAAAAAAAAAAAAAAAAAAAAAAAAAAAAAAAAACACCAAACAAACAATCTGAAGCTTTCAATTATTTACTGAAAATTAGAATTTTGAATCTGTAATTTAATTTTAGTGGTTGAGTGCAGAATGGTCAAATAGGTAAAAACATGATTACCCTTCTAAGCCAATATGGCTTGTGACCCATTTCTTTAGAGCATAAAGAAAGAATCTGCCATTGGAAAAGGATGGCTCTGCTTATCTTTTATCATTCACACTCATTAGAACATTTTTAGAATCCTTTAGGTAATTTGTACCCCAAGCTGAATAATAGTTATAGGTTAAGAATATACAAAATTCTAGTAAACTATAATAAGATTTTCTTCAATTGCCCAGAGAAATATCAAAGTATGATGATACTCATGGATTATGTCTGGAAAGAGTTTTCATAATATAGTGTCTACCCAGAGTTTTTCAGGGAACATCAAAAGAATGCAGAAATTAAAATTTTAATGATACAAAAGGGGAAAAGACATGAACTCATGATAGGGACAGTGACTGATTTTTCTTATTAAGAGACAATAAAAAATTTACGGTGGGGACGGGAAAAGCCTCCATGGAAAGCCCTCTCCTGAGAGTTTAGGATTCCATATAGGGAGAAAATGAACAAAAATTCTAATAGAAATTCATCTCAATTGCCACCATAAAGAGAAATAGAAAAAAATCACCCTCTTTGACTTTAATAAAGTCCTTATTACAGAGAGTAATACAAAAATCAAAGTAGTACAAAACAAATGAAAAATAAACCCTTATGTACCTAACATCTAATTAAAGTAGAAAAATAACATCAATAAGTGAAGTTTAGAATTAAACAAAAACAGGCCATACAAATCACAAATACATGTAAAACCAAACTATTATTTACAATTTCCAAACATCTCATGAGGTTTTACTTTCTTTCAAAAAATTCCTAATATTTTTCTTCGCTGTAGATTAGTCCAAAAGAAAAAAAAAATTCCAACCTTCGTTCCAAGACATTTCTTCAAGATATACTTGAGCATCTACTGGACCCAAATTTCTTAGCTCATCTTCTGTAAAATATAAAATAAGACACTTAATTTTGATATTTTACCTATGAAGAATGAGATGGCAACTCCAGCATAGTCATTATAATTCCTAGTTATCTATTATTTAAAACCTCAGTCTACTGCCTTTTTAAATACTTATTTTTTAGTTTTAGGTGGACACAATATCTTTATTTTATATTTCTGTGGTGCTGAGGATCAAACCCAGTGCTTCATGCATGCTAGGCAAGTGCTCTACCATTGAGCTACAACCTCAGCCCAGTCTACTACTTTTGAAAGCAATGTTAAGGCTACCTGTCTTTAGCTGACTAAAAAATTCTATGTAACATGCCATTCCATATAAACTTTAAGTCAAAATTTATCCCATTTAATACAAATATGCAACACACAAAATCATGAAGGCAGTTTATAATCAGTACCCTCTACTTTGTGAGACTTAAAAACTTTTTGTCAGATAAATTATATCTGGCTAAGAAAGCAATGTATAGATGCTATTTTACCAGCTTTCTAACTTTGGGTATATCAGTTTTTTCATCACTACAACAGAAATACTCTCTCATTTGTTTATTTTAGGACGATTGCTATGCACTGAATTCCCTATTCTCCAACCCCCCACCCAAATTCATATGTTGAAGCCCTAAGCCCAATATGACTATTTAAGGAAGTGAATAAAGTTTAAAGAAGGTCATGAGGGTGAGATCCTAATTCAATAGGATTTGTGGCTTCATAAGATGAGCACAAGATCATTCTGTATGTCCATCTACCCATGTACAGGAGAAAGGCCATATGAGGACAACAAGGAGGCTGTATGCAAGCCAGGAAGAGGGCCCTCATTAGGAACTGAACTGGCCAATACCTTGATCTTGGATTCCCAGTTTCCAGAAGTGTCAAAAATTCTGTTTAAGCCACCCAGTCTATGTTACTTTGTTATGGCAGTTCAAGCAGACTAATGGGTATTCTTCCAATCAAAAATGATACAATGTTTTAAAGAAAAAAGCTCTACCAAAATGTAAGGGGCTATTAGTCATCTGACTGAAACAGGATAATAAGTAACTTACAGAAAGAATTGCTTTAATACAACAGTAGCCCCACAACCCAGCTATTCTGTGTTGATGTTCCACTGCTGTTTTCTTTGCTGAAGTTTTCTCTTACCAATGGAAGATCCAAGGGAGCATGGAACACACCTAAATAAGTAAGAACATGGTCTAGGTAGTACAGGCATGTACTTTCTTGCCTAAAACAAGTGTATTTTGGGACAAAGAAAGCAACTATAGATAGGAAGCACGTGTCTTTGTGTTTAAAGACACGTTATATTTCCTGTATGCTTGTACTGTTCTTCGAGAAGTCAATGCTAAAAAAAAAAAAAAAAAGAACCTAAAATCCACCCCTCACTCCAGTGAAATTTTCTTTAGCTGTCTCACTAGTCTCTTGTTCACTTGCTGAGAATGCCTCCCTTTGTTCTGTTGTATGAATGCCTGCAATTTAATTATATTTAATAACTGCCTGTTCAAAATTTATTGGTGAGTTACACAATTTTAAAATAGATGAAAAGATTATACAATATTTTGAACTTGCCATGGTTTTCTATTAAGGTATATTAAATATTATACCACTTCATATTTACTGGGTACCCAAAGACCCAAAACTGTCCTTAAAACACAAAGATACAGACTCTTTCTAATGGTCAAGATAGTTCCTCCATAGCTCTAAAGAGCTTATGCAGAATGTGTCAGTGTGTGAAGTAATTTCCAAACAAAACAAAAAAAAATTAATTTCTACATTTTATATAAAGTTCCCTTGGCTATGTGTTATTCTCTTATGTCCAAAAGTCTCGTGATGAGGAAATATAATCTTATATTTTAATTTCTTACTGGAAAGACCAAGGTGATTTGCTAGAACAGCGAAAATAAACAAGATTTTAGGGATGGGAATAATTGACACTTAAAAGACATCCCCTTTAGGGGAAAAATAGGTGTCGTTAACTTATCACTAAGTTGTTTATACTCTAGAGTATCTTATAGACATCTTATGCAATTTTGAAATCAAATAAAGCAAAGAAGGAAAAGGCAGAAATAATGACGATGAATCAGCTTTCTCACTTTAACCTACCTTGGACACCTGTAATATATAACTGCATAAAAAGACAACCCATTCATATATATCCATTATGCCATTTTTATTTAAAAATAACAAATAAGAAATAACTTGCAAATATAACTGCCAAGCAAGTCAGCATCCTATTGTTCTGCTTCTCTACTGGGAAGCTATTGTTATTCTCACCTAGTTACTATTTCATGTGCAACCCTTTATATTATTCCACCCACTCAAAAAAAAAAACGGCTTTTACATTTTTATTATCTTTCCTTCTTTATCTCTTTGCACAGAAACTTCAGAGTAGCTACCTATTTCTTGGTTGAAAGATTAGCATAGACCATCTCTCACTGTAAAAGGGAAAACAACACAAAATGGTTAGTCCCTTGTCAGGGGTCAGAAAATGAATATATTCAAATATTCTTGTTCTATAGCTGCTAAATATCTCTATATTGAATGGATTATTCAATATTATGTACACATAGTCTCAAGTTTCTGTGGAGATTCTGGTTTTAGAAATCAGTATTTGACATAAAAGAGAACACTTGTGATTACTCTCCATTATATGAAATATAAGGGGCAAAAGTTCCCTACGGCATAGGGGCAAAAGAGAGAGTGATGACTGGAAGAAGTCACAAGGGGACTTCTGGCTAAATGGGTGTGCTGACTGTGAAAATCTATCAAGCTATACTTAAGATTTCTGCACTTCTCTATATGTATTATACTTCAAGAAAAAGTTTTAAAGGTAGTATATTGAGACTCTAATGGTTACATTTTTTAATAGACATAAGGAAAGAAAAATTAAATAAGTGTCTCATAGGAAAGTGTGTATTCTTTGAAAGGATAGTAATCTAACTTCTGAAGAGGCTGGGGATGATTAGCTCAGGGGAAAATTGGATCCCAGGAGAACCTTATAATGAGCACACAGGGTACATACAAGTAAAAGGTGAATCTAAATGTGGGCGGTGGGGGGTGACCAAGATCTTTTGTTGAGAGGCTGGTGTCCAAGTAGGGGACAACAGCAAATTCCATCCCCCCACCCCAACCCCCATTACAATTACAAGGAACAAACAACTTAAATGTGTTTTTTTTCCTCTTTAAACAATAATCTCTGCTTGTCCGCCATTGTAGTTATAATTAAAAAACTTAATTCTTCCTTATCCACTAAATTAACTCACAGGAACCCTATTTTGATAATTGTCTACTAATCAGGCACAGCACCTTCAAAACAGATTAGGTTTTTGTTTGTTTGTTTTTTGTTTTGGTAGTATTACATATTATAAAGATTTTGCTCACTACAATGAAACATTTTAACAAGTATCTACAAATTTAAGTCCTATCTCAAGATTGTCCTGTTAACATGACTAAAAATATTGAGAAAAAAAAAAAAAACTGCCTTAGTGATTTAACTAAAGGACTAGATCCAAGATCTGAATCTAGGATTTTTACTATAGAATGATAATAACTATTAAAAATAAAGATGAAGACAAAAGAAAAGAAAAACCCACAGCCATTTAGAAAGAAAAGCATTGCCTGGCATTTGGTGTACTCAGTCTTGAGTCTAATGACACTACACATGCTTTGATTCTTTAGAAGCAAATGGGTTCAATTTTTTTTCTAAGTTTTCTGGGGACACTAAGATCTGTTCACACCCTGTGCTGTGCTCACAAACTTTGTCAAATAAGGAGGCAAGAAAAACTTCTAAATTTATTTTACAAATAGAAAGCAGTGTATTATAGTTAGAGAGGTTCCTGAGGAATATAATGATAAAATCAAATAATTTATGTGGTTACTTGAAAAAGAATCTTTCAACCTTTAGAAGTATAGGCCCTTCTGACCTTGTGTTCTATTGGATTTGTCTGACAACAAGAGGTGAAAGAATTCTGTGGCTCTATTGTCTCAACAGTGGGATCTAAGAAAACACTGGCAGGGCTCATCAGAGAGGTTTATGAGCCTGCAATTCAAAGAGATTAAAAGGAAAATCTATGGAGATTCTTTCACACTGAAGAATAACATTAAATAACTATTAGCAGCTTGGTTCAGTAAAGCTTACTAGAGCTCTCGCTGGGTCATTCACAACTTTCTAAAAGAGGAAAGGTTTTTTTCAGCTCCATTTGGGAATCAATAAATATTTTTTACTTTTTACAAGACAATGGAATTCCAGTCTTTTTAAACTTCCTCTTAATGATAATAAAATTTCAAAAACAATTCTTTAATTTGTAAATAATTACACTTCCAATCTGAATAAAGTTTCTCTAACTGTAGCTACAATTAAAAAAAAAGTAAAAATAAAAAATAACAGCAACAAAAAGCTATAGAGGAAAGGAATTTATTCATTATGGCTGAGGTATTTTAAAGTCCCATTCAATTGTACACTGCCTAAAAGATCAAGTCCATCTGCAGCTCTGTCCATATTATTCATGCATGGCAATGTCATGTTATTCAAGTGATCATGAAATACTCTCACTTAACAATTAGTCCACCATTTTTATTTTTATGCCAGTTCAAAAGCTTAATCCAAATTTAAAGACGTGTGTGAGCTTGTGTATGTGCGTGTGAGTTAAAAGCAAGCAGCAGTGTTTTCTTTTAGGTCTAACTCAGTATCGTCTTGTAATTTTAAACAGCCATTTCATTCTTACAAATAATTTCACTATACAGAAATTTTTCATATAGTAAATAAGTTGAAGATAATCAATGTGTCTTCATAATGTCTCTTGGAAAGTCTCTTATGAGAAAGAATCGGGCAACATTTGAGAATTGTTTGTTAAGTCATATAATCCTACAGTCCTTTCTCAGATAAAATTAAAGTCACAACTGCAAGGCTTTCCACACTGAAGAAAAATTACAAACTTGGATATTCATTATGAATTTTAAAAATTGCAGGACTTACTACTAAATGGAAACCCAATGTTCAAGAAGGTCCCGAATGAAAAACCCAGAAACTGAATTCCTTCTGTTTCAACTACCAAACAAGAACAGCAGCAGATGTAGGCCTGGCCTTTTGTTCTGATTCTCAAAAATGTCTCATCCCTGACTACTGGGAACTGAAATAGCAGACTACACACACACACACAATCTGTACAAAACTTGGAAGCCTAGTAAACTGATTTAAGAGAGAAAATGGCTTGGAATTCTCCCCTATCAATTACTAGCTGTGTGACCTTAGTCAAATTACTTAACCTCTTGGAGTCTTTAACTCTTTCTCTGGAAAGTAGTTATTAATACCTTCCTCACATGAATATTTAGACAATGTTTAAAGGACAATTACCACACTTTTAGTGCTCAATGATAGATTTTTAAGCTATTATTGTCTCATGATGTTTGTGTTGAACCATTTAGACTAGACCATAGAAAATGAAGAACCAATCAATTAGTAGTAGGGGGAAAAGCCTCAGTGTAGTTCCACAGTGTAGGAAGAAGGCAGCAACTCTTGACCTTGTCTGGATTTGTAACACTGCTATGAAGGTTGATGTACTTGACTACTGTCAGTCCATTAACTCTGATCTAAGCCATAGTCTATATAACTTTTTTAGTCCCTCCAAAATATCAAACACAGAACCAAAAGGTAGGTACCACAGGGGGAAAAACATCAAAAATAATTAATTTTGTGGATTAAATTCAGAAGGTAGAAATGATAATGGATTAAAATATCAGGAAAGACTCTGGAGGGAGCGTGGGGGTGGGGAAAATGGGAGGGCTTGAGATAAATTTTGAACAAAGAATATTCTACAAAGAATAGGAAAGTGTTCTGAATAATGAAAAACAATATGAGTAGATCTGAGAGTCTCTACATGGACCAGAGATGATTTTCTTTAGGCTGTAGCAGATGATTAAGTTGGAAAAAGTAATAAGGACAAACTTAAAGGTTTTGTCTCATGAGAATTCTAGGTAAATGGGCAAATGTAATGGGAGAGAGAGAGGGGAGTTATAATTTTCTTAAATAGAAGAGAGAAAAAAGAAAGCTAGATCAATCAAAATGTAAAGGACTATGGGAGAAGGCAGCAGAAGAGAATGGAAGAGCAATGAGCAGCTACGGAAATACTCAGGTTATGTGTTATAATCTAGGGATGGACTACTGGGGCAGCTGTGTGAATAAAATCATATAGGGGAAAAACATTGAAAAAAGCAGAAATGTCAACTTACATTTCTTATTCATTGGTTGTAAACAGAGCAAAGTATAAGTAATCAGAGTACAATATGAAACCAGGGTTTCAAGTCTGAGGGGGAAAAAAAGCAAGGAGAATGGGTCCCCTTTTGGTTTTGGACCAATGATTTCAACTGGGCCAAGTAGCCAAGGAGAAGGGGAGAGGTTAAAGTCAGAAACAAAAACTTCCTAAAATCTTATATTTCTTAACTATTAAGTCAGATCCCCAAATTGTATTCAAATGTACCAGAATTACAACTAGAATCTTGTCCATAGTATTCTTAGCCACATTTTTATTGAAAATTGATGAAAAATGATCTTAAAATACATTTTCATTGCAAAAGCTGTTATTTCCACTCAAATAAATGTAAAATAATATGAGTAGTAACCTTCTTTTGACAAATAAGATAAGGCAGTGGGACCCTAACAGAAAGTTATATCTATACTCTGTTCTTCCTCTCAAGATAATGCCAGTCCCCAACTGTCTAGATGGATTTTCTGCATCATTTCACATACTTACTTTTCCCAGAAACAGTCACAAAAAAAAAAAAAAAAATACCCCCTGATGTTTATCTTCAAGTTTTTACCTGAAGCTAATTTTTACAGCCAATTTTGAAATTCCTAAAATCAAATGGAAATAATAATAAGACCATAAATGGAAACCATAATCTGATTAATTCAAGTATTTTGTAAGGGTCAATTTTAGGACATATTTTACACAACTATTTACTGCTCTTAAGATATTACTCCTAACAGTCAACCCAAATCCATATTATCTAAAAGTATCTACATTTACAAGTAAGTTTTTTTGGAGTTATACTAACACCCTTTTTATAAGAACTCTTCATTTTTAGTTCAAGAAATTGCATACTGACTTAAGTTATCGGACACATAAATGTTGGTGTGATTTTAAGATACTATTCTTGACTTATTCCAAGATTTCCTCATCTTCCATTCTCAAATTTTTATCCTAATAAAGGGATGCAGCAAATTGCATAAAACAACATCAGAAATGATCTACTGTATCTAGCTAAGAAGAGGAGCTGATTACCTATGAAGAAAGGCACACTTGCTTTATAAGTTCCAGCCATATTGCTCTCTGAGCCAGGCTGATTTGGTTATCTAAGTACTTAGAAAACTGGTGCAATGGGAAGCACCACATCACCAAAATAACTCACTAATAGAAAACCAAGATATATCAATATAAAATACTACATGCTAGATCAGGAAGGATCTCAAACACAACCCACTCATTAAGCATTGTTTAATCTAATTAACTGCATTTAAAGGTTTGTTTCTCTTCAGGGTAAGTAACTTAACTCATAAGCTATGTCACTCTGCAGGGCCACTGAGGCATTAGAAATCTGGGACTGCACATTACAAAGCTACTGAATCACAATCCCTATTTTTTCCCCATGATATACTTCTGATGTTCTTTTTAATGTGTTTAATATATGAGAAAACTCTCCACAAATTTATAAAGACACCAAAATCTATTCAACAGACATTATTCAAGTGAAAACTTAATAAATCCTGAAAAGGTTTTCCAAAATGCTCATCTGCTTGAAATGCAAAGCCTAGTCCTGAATAACTACGCTTTTCAGGGGAATGCTGGAAGCTGTCTTTGGAAGCATCCTTACAAACAATACGGTAAATATGCCAACTGGAACTAATTGATTAAATTCACAAGTTAACATTGCCTTCAATGTATAATCTCTTGGAACGAATATTACTCATCCTTTTCTTAAGACTTGATTTTCTTCAGCCTGGCAAACATTGCCCTAAGATGTCAACAAAGAATATAAAAATAGAAATGAGAGAGGAAAAAATATGTATTTTACTTTAGGTTATCTGCCCTAGATTATTACTTTTTCTTTAATAGAAATAATCCATTGATAGTTTCTTTTGAGAAGCAAAGAAATATGGACATCAAGGACTCCTTTAAATCATCTTCTAGACAATTATATGTCTGTGGGCAATATTGATGAGGTTTTCCTTAGAACAAGGCACAAACTCTGAGCTGTGAAATATGAAAAAGCACTCAACATCAGCCAATAAAGCATCTCCCACCTTTTTCCCAATATTATAGAGCTCAAATTTATTTCATATTGCAAGTTAAAAGCAGGCAGGAAACAAACATATTTAAAGCACCCCCTATGAAAAGAAAGTTATTTACAATGAACTAACACCACATGGAAAAAGAGTTCTGTATAACAAAGCTATTTCCATGTCCCCAGGGGGTGACCCAGAAAAAAGAGTGCTTTGACCTGGTTATAACAGTTCTCTCTCTCTTGGTAACCTATCCTGGTCTTTAACAAATTATCACTCTCAAAGGTTTCCCTTCTATCAAATCTAAATCCTCACTGTTGAGAAGTTCAAGTTCATTTCCTTTTTTGAGAAGCCAATTTTTGAAAATGGTTGAAAAGAAAAAAAAAAATCATTGGTATTCAAGAGAACAATATGAAAGCAGGTTTACTATAAGATTTTTGAAAACTAGTTCTGGTATGATAAGTTTAAAAACAGCAAGTGTATATTTAAATAAGAGACTCTTATCTCAACAGTAAGCCAATCTCCACCAAAAACTGAAACACAGAATTCACTATTTGGAGTCCACAGTAAAGAAATACATATTTAATACTAGATTCAGGTATTAAAATGTCACGAAAAGTTGTATTTCTACTGTTCTTTTAGAACAGCTCACTTCTACTGTTCTTTTAAAAAAGTTCTTTTAGAACAGTAATCACCCACCTGAAAAACTTCAAAACAAATTGACATTTTATAAGTTCCAGGTTAGTTATATGGATCAGGGCCAACTCTTACTGTATATGGTTTTGTCTAAACCTCAGTGTAATTTCATCAATAACCTACAAGAGTCCCCAGTGACACAGGAAAAACCATAGGTGCTTCCATTAAAAGCCTAAAGAAAACTTTGCTAGGCCAAGGTGGCACATACATGTAGTCCCAGTGACTCAAGAGGCTGAGGCAGGAGTATTTTAAGTTCAAAGTCAAACTTAGAAACTTATCAAGATTCTAGTGAGATCCTGTCTCAAAATAAAAGATTTAAATAAAAAAAAAAAAAAGAAAGAAAAAAGGATTGGGGATGTAGCTCAGTGGTTAAACACCCCTGAGTTCAATAGTTCAATTTCCAGTATCAAACAAAACCAAAAATAAACACTTTGTTTAAAACAAGCTTGCTTGGTAGCACATGCCTGTAATCCCCACAATTTGTGGGGCTGAGGCAGGCGTATCACAAGTTTGAGGGCTGCCTGGGCAATGTAGTGAAGACTGAGGATATAGCTCAGTAGTAGAGTGTCCCTGGGAATGATCCTGGATACCAAAACAAAAATGTTTAAAAACAAAACATAAAAAGCTCAAAAGACAGCTGAGCGTGTAGCTCATTATAGGTCTACCTTTACATTACTGGTCTACCCAACTCTATAGCCCAGTAAGAAAGATTGTTCTTCTTTTTGACCTCTCCCTAACCCTTTCTCTGTGAACAATAGAATTTTAGTCAAATTCATTAATCTGCAGTTTAGAGTACACAGGCTGTGGAACCATAGAAATGCAGAGGGACAATGAAAATACATACCCTACACACATTACAGTACAGTTTTATATTATTGCTATCTTAAACAAAGTGGAACTCTACATAGTAAAGACTGGTAATGATGTACAAAAACAACATGAGAGAACTATCATCTCCAAGACTTCCAGAGAAATTATATCACATGAACACAGTTTAAAAGGATATATCTATCTATGGATATGTAGTCACTTCTACACTCTTTTGTCAGAACAAACACATTTACTACATAGATATTGTATACCAAAGAGAAGATGCAACATTCAAGCCCTACTTAAAAATCTGCAAATTGTTTAAAAAGGTAAGTATACCCTCAGATTCTTAATATTAAAAACAAAACAAAACAAAACCTGTTAGTCTTTAAAGAAGTAGAAGGGCTTTAGAGCTAATTAGTACTATGAATAAATTACTACTAAAACCTACCACTCCAGGACACAAACAATCAGTTAAGTCTTTTCATGCAAAGGTATTCCACACTAAAACAAGTACTTAATTTTATTGGTACAACTTCCTATGAAAATGAGTATGGATGTTTTACAAATTATCATTGTCTCTATTCTATAATGCTGTGTTTGGAAATAAAGCCTTGCATTTCAAATCAAATTTTCATAACCTCAGTAGCAGGAGCCTTAAAATCATTTTGTGAGGTTGATCGTGTGCCAGTGTGGGCATGGGAAAGGATTCAATAATCAACTACAAGACAGCTTTTATCAACACATCCCAGTCAATGCTGAGCCTGATGTGCTATTGGAGAGAGCAATTGAGTGTTTTCCCCACAGGCTGTAACTGATTATTGACTCCCCCCATTAGCATGTAGGGTGCATGAAGGTCCAAACAGAAGGCTGAGGGACTCCTGTCCCAAGGCCAGTGCTGAAAGACAGCCTATCACTTCGTGTAACTGCAGTCTATGTGTGACAAACCTGACCTACATTTCTCCCTTTCTTTCTCACAACAGCCTGCCCACTGTTTTAAGAAGCTATTTTCAAAAAGCATAAAAGAAACAACTTTTAAAAACTGCTTAGGCAACGTGCATTCCTAAAGTATCATTTATAACAACCTAATAAGGAATAGTTTATCTTGGAGATAATCATGTAACCTAGGCTAAAATGGTCCCAAAGAGAGCAGAATGCTTTATGATATTATCCATTTTCTTTTACATTGTTATTTATACAGTATACAGTCCTAGAGCACTACACTAAAAATTTTAATCCATAGTATAATTAAACTTAATCAAAAGAAGTTTTAAACATAAAAAACATATTAATTAGGAATGTGTAATTATGTAAATAGTTAATGAAAAGTAAATTTCATAGATTCATAAGATGCCACATCCTTGTGATTCAGTTAACTTCTCAATGGACACAAAATAATCACTACTAAGAACAGGGCATAATTAAAAACAATGATGGACTAGGGGAGTAAAGGTGGCAATAACTTGGTGCAAATGCTGGAAAATGCTCCCCAGGAGAGGCTGCATACTGTGCTTCAAAAGTTGCCCAGGGGCTGTGGCTCCTCACCACAAGTACCTACCATGCCGCTGCAGGTCATACTCTTTTTTTGTCTCTTCATTCCCTAGAATTTTCCATGCCTGATCAACTTCGATGAACTTCTGTATACATTCCTCTACTGTTCCTGCTGGCACATCTGTACTTTGTTTATCTGGATGATACTGCCAATCAAAAATAAAGGGGGTAGTGAACAGAGAGAGAGTTGTGTGGGGTAGGCAAAAAAAAAAAAAAAAAAAGTAAATCTGAACCTTAGTTAAGGGGGTAATAAGAAGTTGAAAACTAAGATGCAAGGCGATGAGACAACAGTGTTGGGCACAGGAGACAACTGCCAGGTTAATTAGACCATTGGAGTAGCTATAAATCCACCAGTGACATGATCTGTCACAACGTGCAAAGACAGCATTTTCTGGATAATTTGCTCATGGAATCATTGGTCTCATGGACAATTTACCTAGAGAGTATGACTAACACAAATAGAAATAGGTACGTGCAGACAAGCAGGACATGAAAAAGGAAGAACACAAACTATGCAGACTATGAAGTTTCCCTTATATAATATGCATGGCTGTAGTAATCATTACAAATGGACTACAAGTTTTTCTTCTGAAATTAAATTCTACAATCATAAAATAAAATGTATCTAATTATAAAAGTAAATTATCTTTCCTATTCTTCCTCAAATCTCAAGATTTTAAAGTTACCAATTCAAAGTTATATGATTTGGTTATTCTGAGCCAAATTTGTAAGAAACAACTTTTAAAAATTCAAAACATTTGAATATAAATTAATCCATGAAAGAAATTTCTCATGTAAGCTTTCTAACTAAGAAATTTTCAACAATGTTTTTAATATAATAATTTTTTCATACTATTTGGTCAAAATCAGAAAGTTTTGCATCAACTAAATTCTCAAATGCTAATAAAATGTGGTTTACTGGATACCTCACTTACACTATCCTTTCTTTTCTCTACTGTTGTCCCTTCTTTTTTTATGCAACAGTTCTTCCAGAAGAATCAATATATCATTTGGTCTTCAGCAGTCTCTCAGCAAACAAATGTTATTTAAATTTACAGACATTTCACTTAAAATAACCTAAGGATAGCAGATATTCAGATATAGAATTTTTTTCACTTTCAAGTAAATAAGAAACCACTTATTCAGAAATTTCAACCAGTAATTTGTCTAAAGGTTTTTTCAATATATTACAGAACATATTTTAATTTCAAAAGTAAACTTAGAAACTTCCTTTGAATATAGAAGTTTTTCTTTCTCTATTTTTTTTTCAAATTTTTAAAATGAAAAGCCAAATAGTCATATTCCCATTTCATGAAACATCAATGTGGTTGGTTCACATACTCAAAATTAATAGTAAAATCATATTAATTCTGGGGCTGGCATTGTGATTCAGCGGTAGAGCGCTCTCCTGGCACACTGTGGGGTCCTGGGTTCAATCTTCAGCACCACATTAAATAAATAAATAAATAAAGGTATTGTGTCCAACTACAACTAAAAAATAAAAAAATAAAAATATTAATTCTCTCACAGACTGCTTTACAGACAACAAAACGGCACAAAAGTTTTCAGTACTGTGTCATTTTTTATTGAAGTTGCTTAACCCAGAGTAATTCAGTAAGCTGCCTCAAGTACCACATAGCTAAGTGACTTCATTCTCAAACTCAAATTCAGAAAGTTTTCATTTCATATCATGGACTACTGTCTTTAATAGTAGAATCATTTTTATGGTGAATTTCACAGTGTTGGTGATTCCCAGTAGCAGAATAAAATTATCATGATATCTGGCCACACAAAAGAACTATAAACATACAAGACGGGAGAAAGACTGATTTTAGGGCTTCAACAAACTTCCTCTCTCCCTATGCCAAATCTGTCAGTTACTAACATTTAGGTATTGAAACTAATTAATATAATGACTGGAGAAAAGAAAAGGAAACTAAGGCTTTATTGTTTCATCTTCATTTAATGGTGTTCATAAAAATTATTTATATACCAAAGTTTTGGCAATCCCTATAGTTGGGATAGTCAAACAATATCCCTAAACCAAAATAGAGTTGGTTGCATTAAAGTTCTCTAGCTGACCCAATACTTTATAAGAAGATGTTATTTTGATTCAATGTTAATACATGGAACACACTCCAATATGCTACAATGGTACAGTTAAGATACATATTCATGTGGAAACTTTTAATCTCAATATATCACAAACATTAAGTAAGGCCTTGGAGAAATAAATCATTCTAAGATTCTAGTTATAAAATAGGAGTACAGATTTAAAAATTGGTAATTTCTAATAGAAAGTTAACTTGTTAGGCCTGGTCTTGCACCAACCTGACCAAGAAAGCCTTAAAAAACTAGGAATTCGTTCCTGTCTGCCCCAAAGTAAAAACCATTGCTAAATTTTATTATAAGTCATATCAATTCTTTCATAGTCAAATATGATCTCATTCCTGAATTTGGAAGTTCATGACTATTAATAAAATAAGTAGTTCACCATCTGAGACTTTCAAGTCCATTCTGTTTTGTTACTAGAATTCAATATTATTCCATGACATGCATATAATGGATATATTCCAATAAAATGCCTATTATAGCATGAAAATAAATATGCTCTTTGGGAAACTAAAGTTTTTAAGTTTAATTTTGCTTTGACATCAAGTTCCAGAACAAAGTGAAGGTCTAAAAAGCAATAATACAGTCTGTGGTAGGCTGATAATGGCCCCCAAAGATATCAAGTCCAAAGCTCTGGTTCCTGTAAATGTTACTTCATTAGGAAAAAAAGGAATATGCAGATGTAATTAAGTTAAAGATTTTGAAATGGAGAGATTATCCTGGATCATCCAGGAGGACCCTAAATTCAATTGAAGTGTTCTTGTAAGAAAGAGTCAGGAGATTTAACAGAGAAGGTGATATAAAGATGGTGCTGGTCTTAAAAGAATGAACTAATGCAGCCGCAAACCAAGGGATGCCAGTGGTGACCAGAAGATAGAAAGACAAGAAATGGATTCTCCTCCATATTCTCCAGAGGGAGTACAGCCCTGCTAATACCTTGATGCTAGGCCAATTGTACTGATTTCATACTTTGGTCTACAGAACTGTAAAAGAATAAATTTATGTGGTTTAAAGTCACTGAGTTTAAAAATATGAAACGATTCTCTCCTCTCAATGTGAAAACAAGCCCTAATCCTAGGTTTCAAAACTTTCCAATCACAAAGTGTATATTTAATTTTCTTCTACTATTTCTAAATTTGAGCCTTCCTATGAGAAGCAGGCTCCATCATTCATGATCACATCACCATAAAAGACCACTGTCATTTTCTTCTTGTTTGTTGGGAGTTTATTCCTTGCCCTTCTCTACCATAATTCCCACTAGCCAAACCACCCACTCCTGAGAGCCCAAAGCTATCTCAATTTCATTCATTCATTTGTAAAATAAGACAGGTGTAATCTAAAGCATTCTGTATTCTGAAGAATCACTATCTAATTGAGGAACTTGGAATAAAACAAAACAAAACACGGATGGATTTCCTTATACTATCAGAACTCCAAATGAATCTTACAAATACCAGGGAGTTCCAAGAATAACATTCATGAAGCAAAGAAAATACTGATATCCCTTAATTAATAAAATAGGCATGTTCTAAAATTAATGTTGCAAAATTCACTTATTTTAACTGACTTTTATTTTTGTTTAGTACTAAATTGAAATGTATTTAGGTGGAGTTGGAAGAACTAAGTCTCCTGAAAGCAATGACCTCAAAATTAAGAAATTAGCAAATATTGCAAGAAAGATAAAA
Source organism: Marmota flaviventris (assembly GCF_047511675.1). Lineage (NCBI taxonomy): Eukaryota > Metazoa > Chordata > Mammalia > Rodentia > Sciuridae > Marmota > Marmota flaviventris. Next base: position 33,549,879 of record NC_092506.1, read on the forward strand.
TAAAATTTTATACAATTACCATTAACAAAAGCATAAAACAATAACAAGGGGGGAAAACCAGTCACTTCAGGATAAACCAATTGGGAAATGCATAAAACTTCTATATTAAAAACTTCAAGACATTATTAAGGGAAATCAAAAAGACCTCAACAAATGAAAAAACTATGAATGCAAAGATTTGCAACCATTTTCCCTTACTGATACATGCAATCAATATCAGAATTCTAGCAAGCTATTTAAAGAAACAGACAAATGACTGTAATATTTATATTTCAAGATGTATTATAGTATCATAGAAATCCCATATGTAGTACATACAAATAAAGCAGAGGAACAGACTAAAAAGTCTACAAGTAGACCATATGTGTATAGTTAACTAAATATCAACAAAGATGCCATAGCAATTCAATGAGAGAAGGAAAAGTATTTGTATTAGTCATCGTTCCATGGATATAACAAATTTCTAAGATAAATCAACCTATTAGGAGGAAAAGTTTATTTTTGCTTACAGTTTTGGAGGTTTCAGTCCATGATCAGGTAGCCCTATTGCTTCAGGCCTGTGGGAGCACAGTAATATATCATGGCAGGAATGCATGGCAGAGAAGGCCTGTTTACTTCATGACAGTCATAGAGAGAAGAAAGAAAGAAGAGGGACTAGGGTCCCAATATCCCTACTCAAGGGCATGACCCAATGACTTAACTAATGCTGGAAGAATGAAATAAAGGAAAAGTAACCCAGGGAGTAGTTTAAAACATGAGTAAGCAGAGCTATTGAGTAGCTGGACTCCTCATCTTTTTATTATGATCAGCAAGCAATCCTACATGCCTGCAAGCAGGAACTTTAACTATAAAAATACAAGTTGCTGGGCTGGGGTTGTGGCTCAGTGGTACAGCACTTATCTCACATACATGGGGTACTGGGTTCAATCATCATCACTGTATAAATAAATAAAATAAAGGTATTATGTCCATCAACAATTAAAAATTTTAAAAAATGTTTTAAAAAATACAACTTGTTTTTCTCCTGTTAATGATTAACTTTCCTTCTGGATATCATAGTTTTCTTGGAAGGTTCTGTTTGTAGATAATTGTTGGCTGTGTGTAGCACATGTTGTTTAGGACTTTACTTTACCCTATTTCCTCACAAGATCTATCTTTAGAAAAATGTACATAAGTACAATACAAAATGAAGTCACTCATGGCAATCAATTTGCTTTAATGTGAACTCCACAAACTTATTTCCATTAGGCCCCACATCCTAAAGTTTCTACCTTTACCCAAATAGCATCATAGGCTGGGGACCAAACATTTAACACATGGGCCTCTAGGGGACACTCAAGATTCAAAGAATTTATACAACAAATAGTTTTCTACCAACTGGATACTCATCTGGAAAAATATAACCTCAATCACTATGGCATTCCATACACAAAGATTAATTCAGGATGAACCAGAAACATAAATATAAAACACAGAGCCATAATGTTTCTAGAAGGAAACAAAAGAGAATATCCTTGACCCTTACAGTAGGCACAGACTGCTTTGATAGAAAACAAAAACTATAAACCATATGACACAAAACTCATAAATTGAACTTGAAACTTTAATTAAACCTTTTCACTCACTAGACCACCATTAAGAAAATGAATAGGCAAGAGATGGACTGGGGAAAAAATACACATATCTAAATTTGTATCTAGAATACACCAAAGGAAAAATAAAGGAAAATCTTTTTATCTATGATAAAAAGATAAACAAATTAAAACTCGGGGAAAAAACTTTTCAAGCCAAAATTGATGATCAGAAATATGCACATGAATTTGTGCCCAAACTTTTTCATTAGTCATTAGGAAAATGTAAATAAGATCACAGTAGCCTAATAAAATAGCCTAATAGAATAGCAAAACAAAACAAAACCCCGATAACACCTAATGTTGGTAAGGACGTAGAAAAATTGGAACTCTCATATCTGGATAGCAGCAAACTAATAAAGAGTTTCTTATAAAGTTAAATATATATCCATGGTCAAGAAATTCCACTCCTTGATATTTATCTAAGAGAAATAAAACATAAAAACATATATCTATAGAAAGACTTATAAAAGAATGTATTAACAGTCTTACTCATATTGGTTCCAAACTGAAAACATAAATGCCTCTTAAAAGGAATATATACTAATGAATTTTACTCAATTCACGAAGGAATACTATTCAACAATAAAAAAGAAAAACTATGGGGCTGGGGCTGTAGCTCAGTGGTAAAGCGCTTGCCTTGCATATGTGAGGCACTGCGTTCGATCCTCAGCACAACAAATAAAAATATATAAAGATACTGTGCGTTTATCTACAACTAAATAAATATTAAAAAAAGAAAAACTATAACACAATCAATAATATAAAATGAATACTTAAAACATTTTGAACAAAAGAATATGTATTATATGATTACATGGATAGATAGGAAGTACAAATTTCAGCACTCCTTTATGGTGACAGAAATCAAAGTTGGTTTTAAAGGTATAAGTTAGGAATTAAGCAATGTGGCAGGAAAAATTTTTCTGGAGCAACAGATATGTTTTACATCTTGTTTGGGGGGATGGTGATTGCAGGGTATCAAAACTCATCAAACCCAACACTTAAGATCTTTGCATTTTTCATTGTATATTGATCATATTTCAATAGAAAAATGTCTTCAGAAATGTGTAAATTTTAAAAAGGATTTAGCAAATCTTTCTAAGCCATAAAGAAAAAATAAGAAATTTATTCCAGTATTAGTAAGAAAATTACAGAAAAGCCATAGAAAATTAATGAAAAACTAATATATGATTTAATGAAAAGTTTGAATTACAGAGTAGTGTATGGAAATAGTTTTATCTTTTTTGAGTATATCTGCCAATTCTAATAATAAAAAAATTTAAAACAATTAAGTGTTGCTTAGAAGAAAGCCTAAGTACACCCAAAATTAAAATATCATAAATGTCACAATACTAAAAATACTGCAAGTGATATTATCTTTCTGTGATTCTTTATATAAACAGTACACAGGTGTCTATTTCAAGAGTTTTAGCAAACTACAATTTTACTATTCTTCAATGACTTGACATAACTTTATAAACCTAAATTATGTCCTCACATTTTAGGGAAGTTTTTCAATTACATAACTCATCTTTAAATTTTCATGCCATTTATTGAGGATAAGAAACATTAATACAAATAAATTAAGAAACCTATCTTGATATAAAAATAGAGAATCATTTACACTACAAAAAACACAAAAACACCAATGTAACATTTTATTAAGATTGGTCTATTGTCTGTTTCCTAATTATCTAATTATAACTTGATACTTCAATTATGAAATCTTAGTTCTTATTAGCTGAGATTTTTATGGCAATGAAACAACATATTGGAACATATATATGTTATTATTATTTTCATTTTAATTTTAGATTCTCTCTATATACTAAGTCTGCTTTCTAAACTGGTAATTCTGGAGTGAATGACAATGTGTCACCTTGGTGTTGTCTTCAGATGTGCAGTATTGACATAATCTGGGAGTTCGTTAGAATAGCAAATCTTGGCCCCATCCCAAATCTTCAGAGAACTTTGAAGTCAGTATTTCACTAAATTCTGCAGGCCTGCTAAAGTTTGAGATAAACACTGGTAGCCTCCACTGCTTAAAACATGGAATTTAAGGACAAGTCAGAAAAATGGGTACTTTCATTAAATTTTCTATGACAAATGCATTCTTCCAAGGATGCATATTAAAAAAAAAAGGTGAATGAGTGATACTCCTCAATTATTATACTAATTTAAAACACCATTATGAAAATTACGTTAGTGTTCCAATTCAGAAATTTTTGATATTTGATAGCTTTTGTTCACTAATTGTAAGTGCCAACCTTTACCAATTTACTTCACTGAAGAAGAAGCTGTTGAAATCCGAACAATATGCTGGTGGTATTTTAACTTGTTCATTTTTAAAGGAGGGAGCATAATTAGCATCAGACTTAAGCTACTGGATATAGAGGTAAATATTTTCAACTACAAGAAAAAAACAAAGTATGTATAAATTATGAAAATGGCTTAATACAATACAGTGTGAAAATTCTAGCAACTCAAAAAACGTTTTAGTGAAAATATGTATATTCATTAGATTTTCTGTTTGCTAAAAACATATGAAGAAGAAATGAACTGGTATTTCTTTAAGGTAAATGTTTAAGAGTCCTATGGCAAATTGCCCACATACGTTAATCCTTTACTACACATGAGTGATTATTCTGTTTTGATTTATAAAGTATTGACTGTAAATAAGAAGGAACAGGTAACTATGAAAAGGACTCTGGGCAAACCTGATTAACAAAAATTCCCAAATAATCAAGTTGATATTATGGTTGGAGGACCATAGCACTTCATTTTTTCTCTGTTATTAATAGATGAGTTTAGTACCATTAATAGGATGTTACCTATTTCTAGCTTCCAAATTTTCTTGAATTCCAGAACCAAATTTCAAAATACTTTCTAAAACTATAAATTCAAAATCCAGTTTATTATCTAGAATCTAAAATTAGACTCCCTATTGAAATTCTTATTCTGTTAATAGCATCACCATGCCCTAATAAATGCTAGGTGAGTGAAATAAATAAGAGGGAAAACTATTAGGGTAAACTCCCTTCCCCTCACCCCAGATCCTACAGATTCTACCTACATAATACTATCTATTCCCAACTCCAAACCGAGCTCAACATTGGCTCCCACCTGGTCCCCAGCACTCATCTTCCAGCAACTCTCTTATCCGTCCTACCTGCTTCCAAATTCACTTGCTTACATCCCTACCCATGTCATTTTCCATCTGATAAATTTTAAATGGAAATCTACCACATAATAAATTAAATCACATTCTTTATCCTTACAAGTAAAATCCTGCAATAAAAGAACCTCAACCTACCATTCCAGCTCTATTACAATACAAACACTGAATTAATTAAGTCTGATATTTGGGCAAAGATGCCTCTTTGCACAGTGTCCTCCATAAATAATTGTGAACTTAAATTGCATATATGAAACTTTTCTCAAAAGTACAAAACCTGGAACTTACTGATTTTAGTCAGCACTAGACAGAACAAAGGACAAATACCGGAGGCTGCAGTTTTGTGTTTCTCTCATACTTTTTCCTAGTAAACAAGTATTTACTATGCCGTTCTATTCAGCTGACACCATGAACAGATATGATATGGCAATGTGTCCCAGCCCAATAGCCATCCACCAAATACTTTTCAAGCTGAGGAATGAGAGAACAGAACAAACACACACCAAGATGACTGCATTCAAGAATACACTTGGAAAAAAATGGATTTGTATTTGCTATGGTTTGAGTATTTGTCCCCTCCAAAACTCATGTAGAAATTTGATTGCCATTGTGCCTTTGAAAGGTAAATGGTCCATGACGGCTCTGCCCTCCCTCATGAGTAGATTAATGCCATTTTTACGACAGTAAGTTCCTTATAAAGGGTAAGTTCAGCCCTTGCTCTCTATTCCTTTCTTTTTCTTTCTCATTACCTCCTGCTTTCTGCCACTGGATGCCACAGCAAAAGACTCTCGCCAGATGCCAGTCCCTAGATCTTGAACTTCCCAGCATGTGAGTCAATAAATTTGCTCATTATAAATTATCCAGTCTCCGTTATTTTCTCTGTTATTCTGTTACAGCAGCACAAAACAGTCTAAGACAGTAGCTGTAAGACTTAAATATGGGCAAGGACAAATTTTTTTTTTTAATTCTAATCTTCCTTTCTCTACTCACTTCTAGCCTTTCTGAAAGGAAAGTATAAATGTTTCACATGCCAATTCTGTAGTACCAAAAAAAGGGAGTGTCATCATGACAGCAGATCTTATCAATATTTCATCAAAAAAAAAAAGTTGGATGGTGTTGTTTTTTTTTTATCAATGATTTTTGGGACAGAATTCCATTCGTGTACTGTCTTGCCAAGTCCCAATATGACCACTGCTGAATTTCTATGATGTTACAGTGGAAACACATTCTAAATAGATTATAATACCAAAAAACATTAAGGTATTTCAAAATGCAGCACACAAACACTGAATAAAACTTATTGTGGTTATTTTTATTTAGAGTTCATAAGCTTTTATGGGTCTAATCATTATAATATTTTGGGACATTCATCAATAAAGATAATAAAAACTCATTTCTTAGGACATTTGTTGAGAAATAAAAGGGGAAAGGTAAAATTGAGAGAATTATATAAATAATAAGATATTAGTAAATCTGACCACAACATCTGATAAATATAATAGCATTCCCCAATATTTTTCCTCATGCAGAAATGCTTTGGAATAATCAAAGCATTAAATATGGGCTTTATTAAAATATTTCATAAAAAACAATATTCTTAATTTTTGACAATTTTATAAAAAAACCAAGAAACTTCTCCTTTCAAATACTTATCACATCCCTAACTTCTCCCAGAACAAGACAAAGAAAACACCAAGTTAATTCCAAATAACTCCATCTCTTTGCTCTTTTATCCTTTAAACACTGTGACAGCCATATTTAGACCTTACCAATAATTCCTAACCCCCTTTTCATCTGCTTTTCTCACAAAGCTGTTTCTAATGGCCCTCTTGCCCTTTCTCTTCCAGTCTCCCCTAAATGCCTCCAAAATCTCACCCAGATCTCTAGCCATCTTGTGATTCAGAAGCACTCTGGTTCAAACTCCTGTTGAGCTGCTGAAGGAGCTGGGGCTCATTTCTGAGGTCTTGCTTTCCTTTCAAATGTAAAAGAAACAGGAAGCCTGATGTTCTCTTAGGTCTACTGTCATTACTGACATCACCCTCTAGAAAGCAAGAATCAAGTGTAGCTAGAAGGAAGGAGTCTGTGGGCATGAGCACCACCATTAAGTCCCTAAGGTTTCTAGAAGTACACAGTCGAGGAGATGTCTTAGTGAAATGATAAACAAAAGGTAGGGCTCTGGGAATGCATTCTTCCTCTGCCATTTAACATGCAACTAACTTCCAAAATAACACTCTACAGCAGAGTCTATATTAGGAAGGAAATAATACTGGAAAAGGTAAAAAAAAAAAAAAAGGGTACAGAATCACCTTGTCTAATATTTATCAGGTATAGGTTAAATCTTCCTAATACAGTTCCCCTTCCTGCTTGCCACAATTAACAATGATTATTACAAATCTCCAAAAATTACAAATGCAGGAGTGGGGGAGCTGTTCTTGGGTCATCAGGGAGAGATAGCAAAATTATTCACACCAAGAGCTAAGCTTTCAAGTTAAAAAACTAGAAATGCCTAAGTTGATATATTAAAACAAACAAAGACAAGAAAGAACAGCCCTATCCCAATCAGTAGTCATTCTTATTTATTCCCACTCTCCCTTCTCCAGCAACAATTGACTATCTCCATGTATTTGCCTACTTTGGATAGGATCGATACACATACAAACACAGGTGCATATTAATTAGCTGAAAAGAAAACTTGTGATTTTTAAGTATCTGTAAAAAATATCTTTCTCAGTTCTTTCTGAAATGTTGATGAAAGGCTAAGAACTTAAAAAACTATATGCAGACAAAAAATATGTAGAGCTCTGGCTATATAACATACCAGCAGCACTTGTTAAGGTATTATGAATAGCCTTTGAATTTAATTATAATAGAATCCTACTTTAATAACACAGTCCCATGGTCTGTTTTAGAGTGAGGCTTTATTTACTTAGCCACATTGAAAGAGCAATATGAACAAGTGCACATTGTTTTGGCCTAACAGAATCTCTGCCTCCATCCTCCAAAAGAGCCATTTTAACACCATTGATAGTTTTTAAGAGGCAACTTGGTCTTTGGAACATATTTTTAAATATTCTACTAAATGTCATAGAACACTGACTGCCTTTGAGACCAGAGGCTCATTCTGAGATTACTGGTAGCACCAAGGAAGAGGCAAAAGAGGAAGAGAAAAAGGAAGAAGAGGCAGTGTGCGTGTTTGGTGGGGCAGAACTACATTAAGAGAAAAGGGAAGCGAAGTAAGTGGTCGAGAAAAGGGAGACTGGGAGAGAAGGGGGACTGGAGAATACAATATAAGAAAGAGGAATAATTAGAAGAAAAGGAAGCCTAAGGGGAAAATAGGGAAAAAGCTGAAAGAAAGAAAAAGCTATTAATATTTATGGTAGGTATTGATGTTGTCAATCAAATAAAGAATTACGATAGAGAACTGCAGGAACTAGATTCAGAAATAAAGAAATGTGAGAGGTAGAATGATTTGTGGTTGATAATTCAATGCATGGCAAAACTTTTCATAATAATACTTCCTAAGCTATAAAATTTACTAACTCAAAACACAATCTTAAACCAATTCCTCTTGCTAGTAACATGCCTTTTTTTCTCTTTTGAATATATAAAAAGAGTGGCAGAACTCCTCTTTCTTTGTGACTGTACGTAAGATATGAAAACAATTTTAAATCTTGTTTAGTGGCTTGAAAAATAGCCAACTTAAGTATGAATCCAAATATTTCCGTTCCCAAATGGTAGGAAGTAAGTCTTGGATGACATATTCAACATGAGCTACAGACAGAATTCAAAGAAAAACAATCTGTGCCTCCAATCTCCCCAAATGATAATTAACAGTAGGACACTGGCTGAGTTCACCGCTCTCAGGGTTTAAGAAAGACAAGGTTTTTGTATAATTAAGGACTTAAGAAACTGAGGTGAAGCTAAAGTCATCCCAGCTAAATAAGAGTGATATTATGCACAGAGACTCTATAGAGTTGCTTTCCTACAGCAATTTGGAGCCCCCAACTTGGTGCTCTGTGACCAACCAAAGCCATCAGGTACTAATTAGGTAGTGTATTCTGTCAACACTTTCATGCTCTTTTTTTATTAATTAATCATTCTTCCATATAAATGATACTAGTACATTGGCTTTGAATTCCCTCAAGTGCTTTACCCTTGAGTTAGAAAAGTAAAGAAGATATGAGAAAGAAAACGAGACAGATAAACTCTACCTATCTCATATTTGAAACAGCTCTGAACAGTTTCTTACAAAAGTTATCTATTTCTTTTATTTGCAGAAATGCTCCTATGGACCTAAAATGTACAATTTCTTTCTTAAATAATATGTAACTTATATTATTTAATTTTATAAGCTATAGGAAACCACAATGAGAACAAAATGTAGTCTAAAAAAACATTGGCACTTTAAAATTAATGATGGGGCTGAATGCACACAGCTGGAGAGGTGGCAACAATCCTTAATGCTTAACTACTTAAGGATGAGGGAAATTTACCTAAAATGAAACAAGACAGGTGACCTTAATATTGATGAAAACAGATGAGCAAAAAAAGAAGCAACATTTAATAACTATAGTTAAATTCAAGGAATTTAATGTACTATTTTTGAGATAAAGGGCCAAGCAAGCTTCTTAGGGTATCAAGAAAACACATATCCTCTGAGATAATTTTTAGTTTTCATAATTGCAAATCACTGTTATTATGAGGCAGCCATTAAACAGCTGGTGAGGAAATTTAGTTAAGATTACATCTCTAATGAATCTGAACATAACTTAGATAGGCAAGAGGAATATACATTGACTGGCATGGCTATGCTTTGTTGTTTTGGTTCTATGAGATGACTACTTGCTTAAAATAAGATCACGTAACAAAAAGTTAGGTATAAAAGTACTAGAAAGTGCGTCCTTTACACTTTGACACCACATTAAGATTATAAAAGCTGAAAAAAAAATTCTCAAATTAGTCAAGTACAACACACTACTGCCACCTAATGCTTAGTAAAATATTGCCTAAGGAAGCAGTCGACATTTTGTTTGATGTGACAGTTAACAAATAAAACATTATTTTTACAAGCTTTTTTATTATTTTCAAGGTTTTGTGATTTAGAAAGAGAAAAAATATGGATTGGCAATCCAAAAATGTGCTTATCCATCCAAAAAATACTTATTTAGTACCTTACTACAAGATAGATACTATGCCAGCCAATGAGGATATAATGATGACTAAAATAGGAGCCCTGCCCTTGAGGACTCATGGTCCAGTGGGAAAGGGTAGGCATTGTAAACAATTAAAGCAATGGTTAGGATGAGGTGCTAAAGTAAGATGATAGCAAGCATGAAAAAGTTGTTCACTTAAGAGTAAATCAAGGAAGACTTTGTAATAAAAGTGACATCTAATTGGATTTTAAGGGATGAACAGCAGTCAGCCTGTGGAGGAACTATCGGCCAGTGAGAGGGAAAGGGCATTCCAGGCAAAGAAATAGCAAATACAAAAAAGGACTATGCTACACATTAGAGAAATGACTAGAAGAATTGCAAGCCAGACTAAGAATGAGTAAAAGAATGGTTGGATAGAGAAAGATAATGGAAGATAAAGATGAAAAGCTAGACTGGGTTCAGACAAAAACAGCGTTTTTACAATGCTAAGAAAAATCTCACAAATTATTTGCATGATAGAAACAATCATATTTTGTTTCAAAGAAAAATCTAACTTGATGATAGGATAAAATGGATAGAAGGACAGGATGGGCAGAAGATGAGTAGGGAGACAGGCAATAAGGAAACTACAACATTAACAGTATTCATGATGAATCTGCTAGGGATGATGAGGATCACAGGCAGGACACTCAGATAAGGGGAAAGATGGGAAGCTAGAGACATGAATTTGGAAGTACCTGTGCAGCAGACAAGGCTACAGGAATGCAATTCTGTACGTATTTTGAATTATGAACTTTTTTAAGAATTTGATAAAAAGCTGAAATTGGGGGTGATATAAACATAAATATGCCTACAAATTAACAGACCCCTCTAAGTGCACTGGGTGTTGATAGCAAAAATATCATGGACTAAATTTGTTTCTCACAGTTTTGAAGGCTGAGAAGTCTCAGAATAAGACACCAGCACATTCCCTGTCTGGTTAAGGCCTATTTCCTGGTTCACAGGTTCTTGCTGTGTCCTCACATGGTAGAATGGGTAAGGCAGCTTTCTGGGGTCTCTCATTTAGGAGGGCTTCACCCTCATCATGTAAATTAACCTCCCAAGGATCCCACTTCCTAATATCATGCTGGGGACTAGAATTTCAACATTTGAATTTTAGAGGGACACACTCAGTACACAAAAGACTCCAAAAATTATCAATCTGATTGTGGGCTTCCAAGGTTAGTAAAAAAGTATATGTCATGAAAGTATATATTAAGATAAAAAATCAAAAATATTGTTTTAACTTGATTTATAATTTTAAAATATTTAAACATCTGTTATGTAGACTCCCATATATATTCTTTTCTCTGAGCCTAAAAATTTTGCAGTGAGCATTATTAATATTGTGTTACTACTATCATCTTTTCGGTTTTTTCAAATGAGGAAGCAAAATGAAAAAAACATTCCAGAAATTTCTTCATATTTTTATTGACCTCCATTATTCGTTTATCTTGAAATATTAACAACTGTTTCAATATCAATTTATTTGTAAAACTGACAGAATAATGAATGATTATACTTTTATATTTTCTAAGACCATCTTACATTTTAATGTAAAATATACCAACAGGTATCTTCTAAAATATAATTTAGTTGTTTTTGTGTCATATTCCTCTAGTACACACATGATATGGCATGCACAGAATGGGCAGGAACATCTAAGTAGTCCAGAGTCTGAGGGAGTTCCAGAAGCAAAACAGTTACAGAAAGAGCAGATTCTAAAATCTGCTTAATATAGGTGAGAAGATCATTGTTCAAATAAAACATGGTTGAAGTTATCTCTTTTCTTGTCCTTTTTATTATACAGCAATAAACTGTTTCAGTTGAGTACTTCACCACATGGAGTTTATTATAATGTTTACTTTCTAAAAGCCTAATGCTAAGATTATAGAATAAGCCTAAAACTAGGATTCTAGAATTGTGACATTTAAAATAATTTTTAAATTAATAAATAGTATGCAAGAGTCACTATGATTATGAAACAGTTATGTCTGAACTAAAAAGACACATTAAAATGGTTAACTGAAGAAAAAATATTCTTTAACTTAATAAACTGAACACTACATGCTTGTATTTTCTATTTAGTTTTTCAGATACTTTACCTAATAAATTTATTTTCCCTGATCCAAATATTCTCTTCTATAGTAGTATTTAAAACTCTCAAAAATGTGTCTTCAGACTAGCTATTAAAAATCTCAAGTGAAAAATATTCCACACTCTTAGCTGAATTATTAAAAATTAAATATAACAACTGGATAGCCTCTGAAGACAGGTGTAGACAAAACATAGGTTCAAAGATTACCACAAAAGCAATCACTTCACATGCTGTGGCTCTATTCTGTCATCGGTTCACATGGGTCAAGCAAGGATTATCTAACATCATCACCGAACTTGTAAGGAATAAAAGAAAAGGGAGAACAATTCTGCAGTCCATACAGAGGTCAAAAGAGCTAACTTCTTTCTTAACCCTTGTAGTTCAGCAAAATCCAGAGCAATTCAATCAACACAAAGGTGGTGCTACCAAGGACAGAAAAATAACTGAGATATCTCTGTCTTCAAGGACTTCATATCTAGCTGAGAGGTAGCCATTAGAATAAGTAATTACAGTAAAAACAAGATGAGGTCAGTGGAATAACAAAGTTAGAATACATCAATGGAACACTAAGGGGAAGCTTTTTTGACTGTAACAGAAAACTTCAGAAAGAAGTTATTCGAGTTGTACCTTAATACAAGATGGATCTCCTCCTACTGTACAGAAAAGAATGGGAAGAGACCCTCCTACTTCTAAGGGTGGTAGCTCTAGGTTATCTAAAACAACCTTCCCATTAAGAACTATAAAATCTAGGTAAAATACGTTTTAAAAAATCTTAAAAAGGATCAAAGATTTGACAATATAGTAAAGCCAAAATTGAAGAGAAAATAATAAAGGACAAAAGAATGGAAGGGTTTTTCCCCCCTCTGAGGTTATATCACCTATCTTGGAAATTACCCTTGAAGTGGATTTTAATTTTGATAACCCCATTTGGCTTACACACATCAGAAAGGGACTGACTGAGGTACAGATAACAGGTTACTAAATAGAAAACACAAAAGCTGTAACTGATACACTTAGCTGTGCAGAGGCGATCCATACTGCTACATTAAGATGAGGGGCCAGTCTGTTGTAGGCAGGACATGTTGCCACACTTAACACATATGCTAGGCTTTGTCCTTTCTTCACAATACAGGAATCAGGGGGCATTTCTTTTTTTACAAACTACAAGCAAAACATGCTGTGCAAACTTGCTTTCCCATTCCTGCAATCTGGCAATAGATTTTATTGGTGTCCAGGTCTGAAGGCAATATAAAATGTCATTTAATCAAAACTACTCTTAAAAATCTTTATATTTTTCATTAAGTATCCCATCTGCAGTTTCCTAAATACAACCTGTGACACCATGATATAATGACTATCTGGTCTCTGAGATCCCACCTCTCCTAAAACCTTTCAGATCTTTGGATTGAAAAGAGCTTCTTTTCAATGATATATCATTGAAAAGTTCTTGATATGATATATCAAGAACTATGTAATGTTTTGAACAACCAACAATAACAAATTTTTTTTAAAAAAGAGCTTCTTTTATACGTTAATGAGATGACTGGTAGCTGAGGCCCCCTAAATAGATTCTGGATGGGGGCTGGTCACCAGGCAGCCTAAGGCATGATTAGAGAGTTGGGACTTTCAGCCCCACCTCCACTCTCCAGGAAGGCAAGAGGGTCTGAAGGTTGAGTTGATCACTTATGGAAATAGCCCAAGATTATAATCAATCATGCCTACTTAATAAAGTCTCCATAAAACTCTGAAAGGACAGGGTTCAGAGAGCCATCCAGGTTAGTGAACAAAATTACCTCCATAGGCTGGAAGAGTGCTGTACCTTAATCCATGGGAATGGAAGCTCCTGCATTAGAAATCTTTCTAGATCTCACCCTATGTATCTCTTCATCTGGCTGTTCATCTATATCTTTTAAAATATCCCCTGTAACAATTGGGTGCAGTGGCATGCCTGCAATCTCAGCAGCTCAGAAGGCAAACCCAGGAGGATTCAGAGTTCAAGACCTTAGACAAGGCTCTAAGCAACTTTGTGAGACTCTGTCTCAAATTAAAACATAAAAAGGAATGGGGATATGGCTCAGTGGTTAAGCACCCCTATGTTAGATCCCTACCACCAATAAAATAAAATTAAATTAAAATTAAAATAATCCCCTGTAATAAATGAAAAAATGTAAAGTTTCCATGAATTCTATGAGTAAATTAATTCAAACTGAGGAGTGAGTCATGGGAACCCTAATTTATAGCAGTTGATCAGAAGTACAGGTCACAACATGAGGCATACAACTGACACGTGAAGTGGGGTTGGTGCAGGCTGGGTGGGGGTGACTGTGGGGGGGACCTGGGGGCTTGAACCTGTGGGATCTGGCACTAATCCAGGTAGAAAGTGTCAGAATGAAATTATAGGACATCTGGCTAGTATCCTCCAGAAAATTGCTTAGTATTTTGGGAAAAGTCCCTGCATATAGGGTGTACACAAGAAATATTGTACTATATAGTGTGTAAGTAGGAAAACACTTTGATTTTTTTTATATATCAATACAACCCTATAAAGCAGTAAGTATATATAAATTAACATAACAGTAATAAAAAACACAGATCCAAAATATAATCTTACAATATTTAACTTTTTTCTGACTGAACAATAACAACTAAATTTGCATAATGTCATTAAGCTATATTTTTATATCCCTGTATGATGCTCTAATTGCATTTTTTTTGGGGGGGAGGAAGTATATTAAGGATTGAACCCAGGGCCTCATACATGCCAGACAAGTACTCTGCCACTGAGCTATAATCTCAGCCCTTTTCATTTTATTTTAGGACCAGGTCTTACCAAATTGCCCAGGCTGGCCTTGAACTTGCAATCCTCCCACTTCAGCCTCCAAAGATTTTGGAATGACAGTCAGGTACCATCATATCCAGGTCTAACTGCATTTTATACATAATTCCTAGCGATGATGATAATTTACAATAAGGTATTGTAACAAGAGAAGAGATGTCTCCGAAAAAGGGTTTAAGGAGTTCATGGTGATAAGGGAACTCAATTTAAGATGGGTGGGATTCTTGGCATACGTGGTGGCAAAAAAAAATGCCAGCATACACCAGTCATTAGTATAGGTAGAGGTTTAGAGAAGTAGATGAAATATATTCAAGAGAGAATGAGGACCATCCCCAGAGAGATGCCTTTTGTGGTTCCTGACTTGTTTTAGTACTGGGCATTGAACCAGGGACACTGTAATACTGAGCTATTTCCCCAGTTCTTGGTCTTGCTAAGTTGCTGAGGCTGGCCTCCTACTTGTGATCCTCCCGACTCAGCAGGAGGCAGGCATGCACCACTGCACTTGGCCCAGCTCTTCTTTAAAGGAAACTTGTAAGAGGTGGATGTGGGAAGATATGTAGAAATGACATCAGTCCAGTGATCTAAAGACAAATTGTGGGGATTTAGACAATAATCAGATTCCTATGCTGATGTGTTCTTCATTATCTGGTCAGTAGATCACATTAGGAAGTCCTCTAAATTTTACTTTCCTTAAGATTTTGTGTCTCTCTTTTCTTAATTTATTTATTGGGGGATTAATTAACAGTGCACAGGTAAATTTACAGATTTCCTAGGATTTTGGGAATAGCAGGCATGCAAGAGAGACTGGCTTAGGGAGGGCTTAGGGAGGGATGCCCTGAAAATATGTGGAACTTCTGAATTAAAATCTTATTACCTTGTCCTTCCTTTATACTTCCTTTCTTCCTATTTCTTATTTCTTCTATTGTACCTCAGTACTAAATGCAAAAATCTGGCTAACTGCTCTACATTATTTCAACTAATCTTTATTAAATCCTTTGAGAAAGGTATTATTTTAATTTTTGCCAATAAGGAAATTGAGGCTAAGAGAGGTCAAGTCATTCTTCCTGGGTTAACATATTAAAAAATGGCACAGGTAAGATTCAAAGCATGGACCAAGTGGTCCAAAGTTAGGATTTTTAATCACTGTGCTATACTACTGTGCTATAAAAACCACACTTTAGAATCTGCATATCCATAAAACATTGATTATACTAAATATTAGTATTTAATCATTGTGTCTTCCTCCGAACAATAAATTCTTCTACATTCACAGATCAAGAATAAGGCCTAGAAATACAGTAGATACAACTCCTAAAAAACTTTGAGCAAATAAATGAATTACTGCACACAACCTCAGATTGTTTCAGTCATCATATACAGATCTGAATCCATGTATTTAACCAATCTTAAAAGTATAATTCTCAAAGAAAATATTTTAAATTATCTTCAGGATTGTAAGAATTGTATTCTATATTTAAATATTTTGAAAGAGCAATAATGTTTAAGGAGCTGCAGGGGAAAAGGATCCATCTTTTCGAGACACTTTACACTGCAATAAGAATATGCTCGGGCTGGGGTTGTGGCTCAGCGGTAGAACGCTCACCTAGCACGTGCGAGGCCCTGGGTTTGATCTTAAACACCACATAAAAATAAATAAATAAATAAAATAAAGATATTGTGTCCAACAACAACTAAAAAACAAATACTAAAACAAAGAATAATGCTCAATTTATAGAAAATTACAAGATCCTAACAGAATAAGAAGTTTTTATATTCCATTACTGAGTTTAAGAATTCTATTTGATCTTTAATTAGTGGATAACGTGGACACAATAGCATTAATTGTATTTGTGACATTGAAAATAATTCAATATACTTATATAAATTATTATAGTTCTTAATAATAAGTGAATGGAAAAATAAATAAAAATTAGTCAAAACAAATATAATATTAACAAGTAAAAAGGGACTCATGAGCCCAAATCCATGATTTACTTGAAAGCATTTCATATCTCAGATGATATGGCTTTATATATACGCTACAAATGATAGTTACCATTTATATAAAACCTATGCAACTCATTTGTGACATATTACAGCTGAACTAACCAGACTTCTTACACAACAATGTTGAGAAGTGAGCAAAAGGATAAATTCACTTCTCTAAAATTCTTAACAAATGAGGTTCATTAAAGACCAAAAAAAAAAAAAACGAGATGTTTTTAGAGAGCAGGTTCATGGTTGTTTATGAAAGAAGGGGGAGCAAAAAGCAACTTTCTAGGATGATAAAAATGTTCTTTATCTTGCTAAGGTATTAGTTATACCAGTATATGCAGTCAAACAATGTACTAACATAGTGTACTTTACTATATATAAATTATAGTTCATGAAGTTGGTTTTTCTAAAATGACAAAAAGAAATAAATCCTAATAAGAAACACAATAAAGTTCTAGGTATTTTACATAAATGAAAGAAAAAGTGGAAGAATAATTAGCTTCTAAAACTTCAATACCTTAAAAACAATAGAGTACAGGGGATAGAACACTTGCCTAACACCAGATCCTGGGTTCAATGAAAACAAAAAAAAGATTAAAAAGTGGGATATTAATTTCTTTGGAAGGATGACAAAAGGAATGTCTTCATGTTTGTTTTTTGTATCTTGGCATAAGTGAAAAAAAATTATATCAGGTAATAAGGAATTAGTCTTCTTGTTTCCATTTTTGTTTAGCATTTTTTTAAATATAAATGTTATACATTAATAATATATATAACTTCAGGAGTATTCTATATATTTTGTTTATATATCTGAAAAATGTAAAATTAAGAAGCAAAATATCTATATATTAGTCTAGTAATAATGTTTTAGAATATTAGTACTTTTCTACATATCTGATACATAGTCATAAATTTTAGTTAAAAACTTTCCTCTAAACCCAGATTACAGAGGTTTCTTTTTAAAAAAAAAAAAAAAATTTAGAAAGATGAGTCATGTAGCATTTCTTTATATATGTGACTTGTGGAATAGATCTTTCTTTTTAATTTGTTAAAAATAAAAAATATTATCTAGTTTTCCTAATATCACTTATTAAAAGACCATTCTCTCTTCAGTGATTTTGAGATATCAACTTTACAATATACTAGGTTTCTAGTATATTCCACTGATCTATCTCCTCATAAGCCAATACCACACTGTTTTAGTTTATAGTATTAATATTCATAGGCCTAATATAATAAATAAATAAATAAGAAAAAATAAATTAAAAATATATACAAAAATTGGTAGGAAAACAGTGAATGGGAAAAGCTATAGGAAAGCATTATTGTTTTATATCAGTTTGGAGAATTATTTTTGGTTTCTAGTATCACTGTATATTATTTTATTTTGAATGTTTAGTGTGAATCTTTGTTCTACCTTTCTGTGCTCAGTACTTCCACATACCCAATCTGTCATATGCAATAAATTTCTTTAGGTTCTGGAATTCTACAATTCTTTTAGCTAGATTACTTTGTAGTCTCTGAAATTCTATGATTCTTTGAAGCCAGACAATGTGATAAATATAACAGTGCCCTAACAACCTCTTCATGGATTTCCCATTTTTAGCTAGAAAAATTAGATAGCAATTAGAAAGTTATTTTGAGATTTCTGTTTTTCACTTTTTGTAAAAGCAAATTCATAATTTAAAGGATTATCAGTGATGAAACTTTAAACAAGCCTGTTAAGGGTATGTTTTTTATCTTAAAAATATAGCAAACTAGAGTGAGGAACATTTTCTCAGACTGAAAGCGGGTGTCAGCTAGATGACAAAGATATCATAAGACAAAAATATAGATGAGCAAATTCTAGAACTGGCTATAGAAGGTAAGACAGTATATGTGTCTCATTTTTACAGATGAAAAAACTTAGGCCCATGAAATTTTATGTTAGTTGAGACATATCTTAGTTGGTACAGCACAATTTTAGCAGAAACAGGGAGAATAATTTCTGAGGAACTGAGAGATTACATGCCATTAGTTGATAATAGAGTATGGTAATAATAATAATAATGTATAATATATATATATATATATATATATATATATATATATATATATATATATATTAGAATATGGTAATAAGAAAAAAAAGTTCACCCAATGTCATACTGCCACCTTTCACACTAATTTTCTGTGTAAATAATTTTCATTAATTTCTTCAAATAACACACTGAGTCAGATTATATATTCTCTTAACCAGTAAACTAATTCACCCAACTGTTTCCAATTTTTGAAATACTCAGTCAAGGCTATTAATGAAATCACAGATTCCAGGGGTTGCAGGTGGTTATTTATGACTTGTCTTATAAGAGAAACTACAAATTCTGTCCAATTTCAACTGCTAAAAACCCTGTGTTGCTAAACTCTGTGTTGCCAGTGTTTTAGATCCAAAGAACTCTCTCTCTCTTTTTTTTTTTCTTTCCCAGTCAGCAGGCTTCCCGGCTCCTCTTAAAATCTGCAACTGTTGGTAACATCATCTCTTTTTCTTGATTTTAGTGAGACCACACTTTCTCCTGATTATCTACTTAGTATCTCTGGTGACTCTTTTTCAGTTTCCATTAGGTTCATCTTAGGAAGCCAGACCACTCTATATCCCCACCCCTTTTAACTCCAGGTAATATGACAGAGGCAATATCAAATATATGGCTTTTAACCATGACCTCTCCTGAGTTCTACCTGCACTTCTACCTGCCAACTCGAAATATCTTCACATGGCTCTTCCATAGACATATCCACTTAGCCTGCTCTTTAAAGAACTACACATATTTCCCCCCAAAATTTCCTCCTTTGTTCCTTATGGAACAAAGTAAAGAACATCATTTGCCTTTCTGTACACCTTATGTTTAAAAATCACAAATTCTTCAACTCCCTACTCCCTGATGTATTCAATCCATCACTGAACACACCTCTATATTCTAGCTCATCTCCCTCTTTCTACTCTCAATACTAATGCAATGGTTCAAGTCCTTAGCTCTTGGCTTAGTAATTATAAAGGCACTATTCTTTCTTTCTAAAGTTTCTCCTCACTCCAGCATGCCATATTTACATTCCTCATTGTTACCTGCTAAAATACAGATCTAAATTTTCCTCAAAATGCCCTCAGGGCCTGAAAAATAAAATTCAGACTTTGTAGCCTACTTGAAAGTCCTCAACTAGGAACACGAAAAGGTTGGAGAGGAGATACAACCAAGGAGGAAGAAGAAGGGATATTTCATTTAGGCAACGTGGAAATACTCAACAAAGAGACAAGGCAGTTCTATGAAATGAGGAAGAATTCTCTTTGATATATTATCAAAAAACAAGGTACTTAATAGAAGCTGAAATTGACAAGAATGCTGACCTGGTACTGTGTTTTAATGGTCTAGAAATGTTTTAAACAATGCTGAGTTAAGAGACAGTGAAAATGACAATGCTAAGGTTTTGTCTGGGAAAAGTTGCCCCTGCTTGATCACACAATTGATTCTACAAATATGAAGCCATATATAGATACACAGTCTTTGTCCTCACTTTCAGAAACAAAAAGTGCCAGTTAAAATAGATTGAAGTGTTATTTTCACTGTGCTGGGAAAAAGAAAAAGATAAAGAAAAAAACAAATAAGAAAAAAAAAAAAACCAGAAAAATCCCAACCTTCAGCCAAATAGAAATCCACTTACTCAAAACCCTGATGCTGAATTATTAAGATGTAACTATAAAACAAAAACCAAGCATTTATTATGTGCCAAACATTGTCTTAAATGCTTTACATGTGTAGTTCACTTAAATCCTTATCACTACCCGAAGAGATATTTAATTATTATATACCTAGAATTGGGCTAGTATATTGTGTGCATTCAATAAACATACACAGTCCCTGACTTACAGTGATTTGACTTATGATTTTTCATTTTTAAATTCTAAGATATGCAAAAACATATGCATTCAGTAGAAACTACTTTAAATTTTGACCTTTTCCCAGGCTAGCAATATGCAAAAATGTAATACTTTCTCACTATGCTACACAGCTGCAACAAGTCACAGCTCCTAGTCCTACTCTAATTACAAGGAGGAAACAACAGATACTTTTAGAGTATGTTGTTTTGCTTAACTATGTTGTTCTGTGGATTAAATATATTGAATTTTTTGTTGTTGTTGTTGGGGTTCAGAATTATACTCAGGGCTTTGTGCATACAAAGCAAGCCATCTACCACTGAACTATAACCCCAGTCTTTTAAGTGCATTTTTGACTTATGATATTTTCAATTTACAATGGGCTTATTGGGATGCAACCCTATTTCAAGGAGTATCATCTGTCTTTGTCATGAATGAGTCACATCTATTTTACAAATAAGGAGACAGACCCAGAATCTATGGGACTTACTCGGGTACCGAGGTAACAAATGGCAGAGTAAGATTTCAAATCCAAGAAGTTGGCTCCAGGGGTCAAATGTTTACCCCTTTCATTGCTCTGTACCTTTAACATAATGCTATTGCTTCTTTAAAAATGTATTATTGCTGTATGTATTTAGCAAAAACATTAAAAAAAAATAAACTTGGAAAAGTAACTGCATACTTGCTTTTATGTACCCAGTTCTCAAATATATGTAGAATACTTCATAAAAAATTTCTTGCTATGAGTTAGTATTATTTAATCCCTGAGCCTGATTTCCTCATCTGTTAAAGATAATAATAATACCATACCCACAGGATTAAATAAGTAAACAAAGTGATTAGAGGAGTGTCTGATACACAGTGCTCTGTATTAGCTAAAACTATTATTGATACTTCCATTTAAAACATCTTATCTGTACCACTTTTGTCACCACAAAAGAACAGTTTACAATATAGTCTCCATACAATACCTAAGTAATTTACTGTTAAATATCTGGCATCCTATGACAACCAGATGACAGCTAAACAGTTAACTATGTTAGCAAAAATTGTAATGTTCACTGCAAGTTATATCCTCCGATTTCTACTTACAACATTCACAGATTTTTTCACAAAATTTCTCTTCATGCCTTTCCTGTAATCAAGATCACTTTACTTTGTAATGTAGTCAAAAGACCTGTTTAAAGAATCGTGTTTAGCTCCCTTCTTTCCCAATGTGGTAATTTCCCTCTGACTATAGCACAGGTACGGCTTCTACCTTCTTTTTCAAGATATTAAAATGGATTATATAATGAGCTTAACGCTAATCTATATATAACCAGTTATAATCAAAAGACCCTGTGAATGCCTACAAAAGTATTAAGTGGCATTGCATACTATTCCAACATTAAGAAAAAAGAGCATCCTGCACACTCCCGCTTCAAATTACATGGATTTTCTTTAAGATTACGGGACATACTGTAACAGCAGCATATAATTTTCCAACACAATAATTCTTTTCCTATTGAAAGATATCCTGTAATATTATAAGCATCAATGGGAAAAGACCTCCAATTTTCAATTTGATAAAGCTTTATCTTTAGTAAACAGCAATTTTCACATGGATAACTGTAAAAAATAAGGGAATAATATAAATAATCACTCTGGACCCTAAACCATTTTAAAGCAATGATTTGTTATTCAAAATTTTATTAGTGGAAAACTGAAAAATATCTTAGAATTGATATGCAAAGAGAAAAAAAGCAATGCACTTTCACTAATAAGACACTATTAATAAAATACTGCTAAGGAATGTCATTCAATTACTTTAATTTTTATATAGTAAGTTACTGGACAACAGACTTATTTGAAACAAATATCTTTAAGGCTAATTCTGCACTTTACATTTACATGTATCTTTAAAACATTTTAAAATAACTCAATGAGTCAACAGGAATTTTTTCAGAATCGGGACTTTAAGCACTACATTTACAAAAACTGAAATAAGGAAACAGTATTTACTAAATCAACATGCATTGTAAACTCAGCAGCCTACGATTAGCAATATTTTATCCCAACAACTAATTATGTAGGAGGTGTTAAATTCAAAGTCTTCTGTACTTGAAAAAGTAAATGTAATACATGTGTCTTTTTATAAAATTAGATACAGAATGCTATTAGTCAAATGTAATTTTATTCTCCAGAACAGACTGAAAAAATATGTTAATTCAAATTGAGAACAAAAATCTGAACTTTAGAAGCCCGCTTTTGTATCTAATAAACAAACTAATAAAATAATATGGTTTTCCCTTATAATTTTCTCTTTCTTAAATCTATTAGACCTTAAACTTATACAAAAAGAGAACTAAATTTTACTTCATAAGCTATATAAAATCTAGATCCCTTCAAAATTAAAAGAGTAGAAATTATGTTTAACCTTCCATAGTACTTTCACTATACATGAATGAGGTGTTTTACAGAAATCTAGAAAAATCATAATTATGTCTTTAAACAACAGTAAACTCCTTTGGAGTCAATTATGAAAGTGTGATATGATGGAGAAAAATCCAGTGACAAAATAAGTGATCAAGAATAGATTTTTAACCTTTATTAATTGTACGTTTCTGACAAACTAGTTAACTGTAACTAAGCCTTAGTCTTTTCAACTACAGATATTGAGGTAAGATTACCTATCTTATAGGACTGCTGAGAGAATAAAACCTGATAAGATATGAATGCATTTGTAAACTACAAATATGTGTAATTATACACTTACTGCTACATATTTTCTTGACTTCTTAAACCAAACACACTGAACATAATGTAACTCATGGACATAATTGAGAATATAAAATATTGTGCTACATAAACTGTTACATAGGAAACATGAGTATACCAACCCAGTCAAATTGCTATTAGACTGATTATTTCAGTGCTGCCTTATGTTTTTATTGCCTGTTCTACAGTTATTAGCTAAGGCTTTTCACTGACTTTACTATACATAGCTACCAGTCAGAATAATACTAGTTGAAATTCTCTGTCCTGTAATTTGCTGCTTTACTTTCTCTTATCCTTCTCTCCACAGACAGCTTTGTTTTCTGTTTCACAGAGGAAAAAAAAAACAAAAAACAAGCCAACAAATAAATGTGAGCTTATGAGTTTTTACCACCAAATTAACAAATGAAACTATAATTGCATCCATTCTTTCTTCTTTTCCTCCAGTAATAAGGAGAGGTCTCTCCCTTCTCTTAAATAACACAACCCTTTTGTCTATGCTTTGGATCCCATCTTCTTCTGCCTTCTGTCAATTATTCTCTCTCCTATTAGATCCCTTCTACTTTCTGTCAATTACTTTCTTTCTCTCTTCTGTAAGTAATTCAAAGCTATCTCTTGGCTACTTCCCATACAATGTACATATGCTCAAGTCTCTCTCATCTTTTAAAAGAACAGTAGGAGGAAAACTTCAAACATTTTAACATGTTCCAACTATCTGCATTCTCTTTTCTTTACATGTCTACCTTTTCTGTACTGAAGAAATGTCACTAAATGTAATACTATAAGGGGAGGACACCCATAGGAAGAGAGAGATGTAAGATTATTAAGGGAGATTACAACTAAGACAATTTTGAAACAATAAGTGAGAGTTAATTGAGTGAACATGGGGATGGTTCATAGTGGACCAAATATAGCAAGAAAATGCAAAGGCGTATGACCACTGAAGGTATCTGAACCCCGCCCCACACCATCCAAGAGCAAATGAAATACTATGTGGTAAATTAATTCACACATTTTCCCCTTTAACCTCCCCAAATTCCAGAGGAATAATGTTGTTTTAAAAAGACATAAATGCACAACCAATAGAACAGAAAAAACAGATCAGAAAACACTAAAATTTGATCCATAAATGGTACCTGCTATATTTGGATCTGGACTATCCCTCCAAAGCTCATGTACTAAAGACTTGGTCCCAAGTTTGACACTAATGGAAGGTGGTGGAATTTTAAGAAGTAGGGCCTAACAGGAGATCTATAGATCACAGCAGTCAAAGTAGACAGTGGGACCCTGGTCTCTTCTTTACTTTGCTCCCTGGCCAAGAGCTAAGTGGTTTTGCTCTGTCATGAAAGTTCCTCACCACAGAAGCAAAAGCAATGGAGGCAACGGATCATGGACTGGAACCTCTGAACTGTTAGGTCAGAATAAACCTTTTCTCTTTATAAGCTGATTATCTCAGGTACTTCTTATAGTAATGGAAAGCTGACTAACATAGTATTCAATTCAATCTGCCCAAGAAAACTGAAACATAAGCCTAAAGTGAGAGAATAAGAAGGATGTTCATTCACACAGAGATCAGAGAAACTAATAAATTGAAAGCATTATTATCACTGAGAGTGGGGTTGAGGGGCAGGAGTAAATGAGAGAAAGTCTGGTTGGGATTTAAAGTCCTCCTCATCACAAAGCCAGGCATCTACTCTGTCTTATCAGAGCAGAAAATTAGAAGTTTACTGTGTGGAAAGAAAGACCAAAGATGTTCTGGATTCAGGAACATTAGGCACACTGCTGAGCACTAGGATACAAAGGTGAACTTAAGACAATGAAAACAAAAGGAAGATGGAATGTAACACACACCACTGTAGGAGCCCAAGTTCCCATCTCCCCAGGCAGGAGATCTGAGAATTCCTCTCTGAGATGAAAATTCAAATGTAGGCAAGTGAGATCTTACAACAAAATGATTCACCTTACCTGATGAAAGCCTCCAGTCATGTACATACACTTGCAAATCAGCTGTAATCATTCACTTTTAAACATGATCTAGGATCACCAAATATGAAAGGAGCCTCTATGATAAAAGGCAAAAAAAAAAAAAAGGGCCAAAATATTTTTTTTAAAAAGGAACTCAAAGGAAGAAAAAGAAAAAAATAAACTTTAATATCTTTAAAAAGATATTATATTCCTAAAAAAAACTCAAAAATATAACTTCAGTAAATCTGGCAGAGTGCAGAAATTGTAAATACAAAAACAAAAAACTGCCAAGTGCGGTGGCGCATACCTGTAATCCCAGCAACTTGGGAGGCTGAGGCTGGAGTTCAAAGCCAGCCTCAGCAACTTAGTGAGGCCCTAAGCAATTTAGCAAGACCTTGACTCAAAATAAAATAATTTAAAAAAAATTTTTTTAAAGGGCTGGGGATGTGGCTCAGTGGTTAAGCGCCACTGGGTTCGATCCCCAGTACCAAGAAAAAAAAATACATAAAAAAATCAACAAAGGAATTAAAATACAAAGTTGACTATATTCATATACTTGACACATTGAACAAAGATTTATTGACTGCATTCTACTTTCCAGAGATGGTTTTAGTAAGAGAAGTCAGAAAATTATCATGTCCTGGAAAACAAGCAAAGAAAATATATCAAGAAGGAGGTGTGATACACTGCACCAAATGCTGTTATTAAATATCACTAAAACTAGAACACTTCTCAAAGTGAAAAGGGGAGCTGAGCTATTAATTGTGCAAAAAAACAAAACAAAACAAAAAAAAAACAGGCAAACACCAGAACAGTTCTAGGACAATTATGATAAACAGTATTATTATTATTTGATCAAAATGAAGACTGGGAATTGATCTCTGGCTTTAGCAATATGGATCTCAGTGCTGACCTTCACTGGAGTGATGGCAGCAAAGTTTCACTGGGATAGGTTTGAGAGAGATGGGAAGAGAAATTGGCACAAGGCAGTAGAGACAATTCTTTCAAATAGCTTTGCTGCAAAGAACAGAGGTGGGGCGATAAATGGCAGAAAAGGAATCAACACTTTGCTTTTTTAAAAGATGAGAAAAATTATGGCATATTTCAATTCTGATAGTTAATTATCTAGAAAAACAAGTCAGATATCCTACATACTCATAATTTTCTATGATGTGTGTTTGTTTTTGTTTTAATAGAGGAAGCTGAAGACTCAGGAAGCTGAAGATTCCAAGAAACCTAATAAATTCAAAATGTAAAAACCCTTCCTAATAAAGAAGAGACCCATTGACGTTTTTGCTACCAGAGTAGCAGTAGGAGAAAACCATCATGGACACAGGCAAGAAGAAAGCAAATTTCACCTAGCTAGTACATTAAAACAGAAAGACACACAGCGAAATAAATGGCACAGGTTGGAAAGACAAAATTAAAGCTATTTGCAAATGACATAATTTGTAGAAAATCTAAGAAATCTACAAAAGTAGCTAGAAGAATTAAAAACAAGATTGTGGGTTATAAAACTAGTATATGAAAATAAGGCATACTAATTCTACATATTATTAATCAATAACTCAAAAGTAAAATTTTTAAAAATTCCCTTTTCAATGCAACCAGAAACATCAAATCTTTAGAAACAAATCCAAAGATGTACAAGGCCTCTATACTAAAAATCATAAAATACTGCTAAGACAAATTAAAGATGGCTTAACTAAGTGAAAGGATTTAATATGTTTGTGGATTTATAACTCAATATTACCAAGCAGTCCATTTTGGCAAAGTGAATATATATTAATGCAATCTCAATTTAAAACTCAAACAAGATTACTTTTTGGTTTAAATATATAAGCTGATTGTAAAATTTCTATGGAAATGCAAGCAAACTAGAATAACCAAAATAAACTTGAAAAAAAAAGAATGAATTTACATGATTGTGAGAGTTATAAACCTATAGGAATCAAGATAGAGATGTTAACAAAAGGACAAATATACCAAACAGAATAATGTGCAGAAATACATTCATATCACCAATAATTCAATGCAGAAAAAAAGCATATTTTTAACAAATGATGCTAGAAGAACTGGATCTCTACATTGAGGAAAAATAAAAATATGACCACCTATATCATACTATACATAAAAATCATAGATCTCAAAGGAAAAACACATTATAAAACTTCTATTAGAAAACAAAAGAATATTCTTATGACCTTAGAGAAGATATAGGAAGCTCCAAATATACAACAAAAATTGGATGAATTGTATTTCATCTAAACAAAAAAACTATGAATCAAAAAACACCATCAAGAAAATGACCTGCCAAGCTGCAGACTAGAAAAAAATATACGCAACATGTACACAGGATCAAGAATATATTTAATTTAAAAAAAAATACATTTCACAAAAGATTATAAAAATAGCCAATAATTATAATATACTCAACATTGATAGTCACAAAAGGTTTAAAAACAAAAGCAAAAACAAAAACTCCACAATATGGTATCACTACAAACACAGTACAATAGCAGTGACTCTCAATGGAATAGTGAGTGAAGTTGGCCATTTTGATACTCAAAAGAGATATTTTTCATTGTTTGGCATCTGGGATGCTGTTATACGTTTTATAATATTTGTTATATTTTATATAACAAATAATTATACTGCTAAAATTTTAAATGGTGTCAAAATTGATAAATCTCAATAGATGAAAGAGATTAATAGCATCAAATGCTGATGAACATGTAGAGCAACTGAAACTCTGATACACTGCTAACATGCACATACAGTGTTCATTCACTTTGGTGTCTGACAGATACCACTCCATTAAATGCAGATGGTTTCTCATTACCCAATTAAAGGCTAACACGGCCTAGAAGGACCTGCATGATCTATCGTAGTCAACTTCACCTTATCTCCCAATTAACAGAAGTAAAAGGATAATTTAGTATCAGGAAATTTTTCACTAAAACCTACTTGATTTTGCTGATAGAAACCTTAAAACTTCTGAAGAAGATGGCTTATGGTCATTTAGTCTCATTTACTACCTAAAACAGTAATATTAGTACAATTCCTAATGGTGAAACATCTATCAGTCACAATAAACATGAATAGTTTGTGGAGAAAATACCAGAGACGTATCTGGTATAAACTAGAGAAATAACTAATGCTCTATAAATAATGGTTCTTAACTCTTGTAAACTCTGTTAACTGGAGATCATTGTAGATTTACTAAAATTGGATTAAGAACATCATCAAATAGATTTAAAAATGAATATAAGAGTTCAGAAAGATTCTATATATTTATAAATACCACAATTCATTTTTTAAGAGGATGAATTCAACTGAAAATGTGCAAAAATGGTTTAAATCGGTACTTTCCAATAGAAATATAATCTGAGTTATAAATGCAGACTACATATGCAATGTTATTAAAATAGTAAAAGCAGGTGAAAGAAATTTGGATATGGATATCTTATGCATATACTCTACAAAATAGCCTGTATATCCAAAATAGTATCATTTCAACATATTAACAGTATAAAATTAAATCTTTGAAATTCAATATGCATTTTATACTTATAGTACACTTCAATTTGTACTACCCATATTTCAAGTGCTCAATATCAACATGTGGCTAGTGGTTACTGGAAGTTAACTGTTTATTATACAACAACACTTCTATACATTTTATATGGATTATTATATCTACTCCTCTCTGAGGCACATACAGAAGAAAGTTGTCCAATAACTCAATCAACCTGACTCAGATCTCCAGTTCCACATCAAGTCAAGTGTTTTTTTGTTTTTGTTTTGCTATATTACTGAGACTTTCAATTGACGCAAATTAATATTTGAATTCCTACTGATACCATATATGTTTAAAAACCTAAATTTCTAGTGACAATTATAACCTGTTGTTTTTGTCGCCCATGATTTATAATCTTAAAGAAAAAGACTTACCATCAGTATGAGCTTTTGATACTTTTGTTTTAGGTCTGACACATCTGCAGACGGGTCTGCTCCCAGAATGCTGTACCAATCCTTTTTTGGTAACTGCTCAAATGCCATCATCCATTAAACAAGAAGTGGATCTTCTCAGATCCGCTGAATGGAAATATCAATGTCAATAATTCACTACAGTTTATATCTAAAATGAAGTACTGCCTTTCTGAGTTCTTTAATATCTCATTGAGGAATCATGATTGTAACGTAAACCTATGGAATCATGCATTTTTATTTAAAATGCCAAGAATTCCATGGATAAGGGTATACACAAAAATGGAAAACCTATTATATCTTTTAAATTAATGAATATACAGTAGTATAAAATTAGAAGTTGATACTGGAGGTAGTTGGTGAATGAACTTCTAAGAAGGTAATCTGGTGGGTAAAATGGCATACAAGAGCTTACTAAACACAGTTTAATAAATATTTACAAAATAAACAAACAGAAGAAATAAAGCAAAACAGAAAACTAAAAACAAAAACAAAAATGAATTTGAGGGCATACCCTGATTTTTTCCGTTCACTTCTTTTCTTCCAGATTACATGGAAAGGAGATTGTGCGCAGTGAACATTAGCACTGGCAGGGAGACAGCAAGAGTCCCCAGGTTACTGGAGAGACGCTCTGACCTCCCAAAGATTTGAAGAGCCCCCTGAAGCTGTCCATTCAAGCTACAGAAACCACACTTACCAGGAGCCCCAGAAACCAAGCAACCTCTTTCCACGCTACAGACTTATTCAGACATTTGGGGCCTTCCCAAGATTAGAACTTGGGAATCCACTGTATACACAGTCACTTCCACCGGCCCGGCCACTTGACGGGTACCCTCTCCCGGGCTTCAGATTTTATCAGACTTACCCAACTTCACACAGCCAAGGAGGCCCGCTCGCTGCCGGCTCTCGGATACCGGCTAGGGCTAGGACCCAGTGTCTTTTTCCGCCGGAAGTCACTGCTCTAACGTGATCATGTTTCTAGTCGAGCCCTAGGTGCCAGGGCACCAGTAGGAAGCGCCGCTGTTCCCGCCCCGACGCGGTAGCTATGGTAACCAGTCACCAATTTCATGGAGTTGACTAGCTGTAAGTGTCCAAGCTGTAGAGAATTGAGTCCCTCGCCTCACTCTGGCTCTTTTTTTCTGGTTCTGCGACTGTCGCTTCTCTCCTCCTCTTCAGCGAGCAACACACCCCTCAGGCTATCCCCGCCTTCTGTCTCCTTTTTCGCTCACCTTACCCTGCGCTCGCCACTCCCCTTCTTTTCTGTGTGTACTTGGCGCGGGTGGAGGTTATGAGAAGGATGAGGAGTTCTGATAAAATAGGTTCAAGATAATTATTTCTTTTAGACTTTGGTCACCGACTTAAAAAAAAAAAAAAGAACTTTTCCATATCCTTTTTAATTTTCTATCTCACTCTGCTTTCACTTTAATCCAGTGAGACAAATAAGGATGGTTTTACTATTAGGGCAAAAAACCAAAGACCAGGACCAAAATAGCTAATTGAGTAGCAGCCGAACCCTTACTTAGTCCACATATTCTCAGGCCGCTTTGCTACCTTTTAAGCCTTTCGAAAAAATAAAATGGTCTCCTCCCCTTTGAATCAGTTAAGGGGCACTCCAAATGGGCGCTGTTGGGCTTGTCCTAGCTAGTTCCCCCCACCCTTCCTTTTCTCTTTCTTCCCTTCCCTTGTTCCCTTTTATTAACTCTTCTCTTCGCTTGTTTTACATTGATCTCTCTTCCTGGCATTGTGCCAAGAGGTGTAAATTTATCTTAGTTTTTTGGCTTGTGACATACAATTTTACCTGGAAATGTTAAGATGGTTTTGCTGTTGCTGCTGTTTAGATTTATTTTCCTTTTATTTTTTAATCTTTCTTCCACCCAATCTTGCTTTAAGAAGCATTAGAGATAAAATTATGTAGAGTAAGTAAAATATTCTAATATGATCTATTATTTAATGATGGTAAGAACTATAAAGAGTGATACAGGCAACTTTAAAAAAATCTAAAGATAAAAGTATTGGTTCTCCATAGGATTTTCACATATTTAAGGCAGACACAAAGAAAATTATACTGATAGAGGGTCTAGTTTTAGTCCTGGCTCCAGCGTACCTTCTATTTAGCCCTACAAAAATACCTAAAGCAACAAAATTAAGTGAATACTTTCTAATGCAATACTGTCAGAATAATTCTTGAATTTCCCTAGCCCTTAAACAACCCACTTTGCACTTCTTAGCCCTTCCTTGTATAAAGAGATATGTTTAAGTACTTCAGTTTGAACAGAAAAGTGCTTTATCTTAATGTACTATTCTTGTTAGGTTATTGTGTTCTCCCTTTTATTCTATTTATTTATTTATTTGGGTTTGAAAAATAGGAAATGTGTACTATTCAACCAATATTATTAATATTTCTTTGGTATCAGTATTTGGACCTTACTTATATTTCCCTTGTTGTTTCAAAAATGTCTTTTATGGTTAGTTTCCTTGAAACAGGATACAAAGTGCACACATTATATTTGGTTATTACATTTGTGAAACATCTTTTAAGCTATAGTAGGCCCACTTCTTTGCTAAAATCTTGCTTTCTTCTTTTCCTGTGATTTAGCTTATTGAAAAACCAGATAATTTGTCTTATGAGTCTATTATATTAGGATAAACTTCTTAAAACAATTAATGTCCACCAGACATTAATACCTGCTCATTAATCTTCCTTTGTGTGTCATTTTCTGGAACAGCCCAGTCCAATATGAATACAATGGAAGCCACAAAAGTACAAGCTACATAATGTGACTTTAAATATTATATTTAACCCAGTATATACAGAATATTATCACTTTAAAATGTAATCAAATAAAAATTATTAATGAGGGCTGGGATTGTGGCTCAGTGTTGGAGCACTTGTCTAACATGCATGAGGCACTGAGTTTAATTCTTAGCATCACATATAAATAAATAATAGGTCCATCAACAACTAAAAAATATTTTTTAAAAGTTATTAATGTGATGTTTTACATTCTTTTTTCCTCCTATGTCCTAAAACGTTGGTATGTATTTTGCCTACACAGCACATCTCAGTTTGGACTAGCCACATTTCATGTGATCAGTAGCCACACTTGACTAGTGGCTGCAATATTGAAGAGGGTAGATCTAGAGAATAAAATATTCTTTAACTGGAATTCATTTACCTTTTCAATATGGTCCTTAATTTTCTAGCCTCATCACCATTTACCTCCCTTAATGAAAAATTAGAACAGTTGATCTTTTCAGGGTGCTTCATCCATAATTTTGTTCAAATGTTTCCCATTACTTATAAAACCATCTTTTCTTCCTCCTATTAATTTTATCCCTCATATAAGGCCTGTATTTTCTATCAAATCTTTTATGATGGCCCAGTACTTAGAAATTACTTTCTCTCAACTTTCATAGCAAATTCTGGGTATGCTTATTTGCATTCATCCTATGGCACAGTGTATTGTTTTCTTTTGATGTTTGTTCTGGTTCCCCAATTGGGTTGCAAGCTTTTTGAGGGCAAGAACATCTCATTTGAGACACTGGCTATCTTCATTCTATGGACTTCTAAAGACATATGTCTCTAATAGATTTGTTTTTCTTTTTTTCAGAAGGAAATTTATCCATTTTTTGGAAACAGATATAGCAGAAATATAAAATATGTTACTTAGTGGTTAAGAGCATGAACTCTGGAATCAGGCTACATAGGTACATAGTTCAGGCTCTGGCTCTTATGCCTAAGAGAACTTTTTAAAGCTAATCTCTGTGCTTTGTTTTCTTCTTCAGTAAAGACTATTAGTAATAGTCTTCCTGATAGATTTGTTTGAGAATCATCTGAGATAATTGTGCCTGTAAGTAGAAAGTACCTAGTGAAGTTTGGCTGCTCTGATTATTTATGAAATATTTATTACTCAGTTTTGATATGCTATTAAACATTTCTAGAAGTATTTTAGAAATTTACAAACATAGCAAATGAAAACCAAAAACTATTGAATTAGAAAAATAAAAGCCAAATATTTGTTGAACTATATTCTGCAGTTTGCAGAATAAATTAAAAGTATGGGCAAAGCCTTCTTAATTTGTGTCATCCGCATCCAATGTAAGAAAGATAGCTATAAATTAAATATTGTATTCCAAGATCATTGATCAAGTACTATAGATATATAGATATACCAATATACAGAAATAGATAAATGAGAGGTTCAAGGCCCTTGGTTGTAATGGTAGTAAGAAATTACATTATTGTTCAGTTTATTACTTAAGTACTAGTCTATCCATAACTAATGTCCACCAGACATTAGTAAATTCTTATTTTGAGATCTTACTAGTAAGCTATGATTTCCATTGATGGGTAATAATTATAATCTGTAGGGTTGTATGAGTCAGCTTTCTGTCATTATAATGAAATACATTGTAAAGATTAAAATTTTATGTTAGCTCAATTTTAGAGATGCCAATCTAAAATCAGAAAGACATAATTGCTTTGGGCTTCTTGTGAGGGTGCCAACTAGCAATGGTAAACAGTGTATGGAAGAGCAAACTGCTTACCTCATGGTCAGGAAGCAAAAAGGAAGGGGGAAGAGTTCAGGGTCCCACTATCTCCTCATAGGGTACACCTACAGTAATCTTGATTGCCTTCCACTAGGCCCATCTCCCAAAGTTTCCATCAAATAACACCATCCTGGGGACTGCACTTTTTAACACATAGTCCTTTAAGAGACAACAATTCAAACCAAAGCATCAGTGTACTTGTGTTAATTATTTTCTCTCTGACCATCTGTATTTACTTGACCCTTTCTAGTGGTTTCATCACCAACTCTTTCTTAATTTCCTTGATATCTATTTCTGAATTTTTAGGATTATTATGTCAGTGAACTAAGCTGAATTACTTCTTAACTACTAAAGGGTTTTATGGTTATGTGCTGAAATTAGATGATACATGTACAGCAACTTAGAATCTTTTGGGAAGATACAAAAACCACCAAGAACTAGATAGTGATGAGATCTTTAAAAAATAATGAAATAATACATATTTAGCTTTCACTTACTTATTCACTGAACCAACAAGTATTTGAGTGTCTATTTTATACCGCACACAAGAGATACTAGACAGAATTGGTTTCATCCCTTTCAAAAACTTATGGTTTATCTGGGTGACAGACATTTAAACAAGGAGATGAAATAAATGTAAATGCTATGTAAGAGGAAGTCAAAATGCTATGATATTAATAACTTACAGGTACACAAATAGAATAAATATATTGATTGAATGATTGAAATTATTTGGGGGTACTAGGAATTTAACTCAGGGGAACTCAACCACTGAGCCACATCCCCAGCCCTATTTTGTATCTGATTTAGAGAAAGGATCTCACGGAGTTGCTTAGTTCCTCACTTTTGCTAAGGCTGGCTTTGAACTAGAGATTCTCCCTGCCTCAGCCTCCCGAGCCACTGGGATTATAGGTAAGCACCACTGCACCTGACAAATGATTGAAATTCTTGACTCACAATTAATCCAGGAACATGGATGGAAGCATTAAGTTTTAAACAATGCTTTAAAGGAAGGGATAAATGGATAGCTAGAATTAGGGAAACTTTTTTCTTCTTTTGGTAGAATATAATAAAGCTTATACAGTATTGGGAATCAGCTCTAATAAATAATCATGTAGTTTGGATATGAAATGTCCCCTAAAGGCCCATGTGTTGAAAGTTTGTTCTGTAGCTATGACACTACTAATAGGGAAGTAGTAGGAGCTTTAAGAGGTGAGGTATATTGGGAGGCAGTTAGGTACCCTTGAAGGGTATCTTGGGACAACTGGCACTTTGCTGCCCTTTTTATTTCCAGCTACCATGAGGTGAGCAACTTCTTCTATCCCATACTTCCTCTGCATTCTTTCTACCATGATGTACTGCCTTGCCTAGTTCCAAAGGAACAATTAACTTAAACCTCTAAAACCATGAGCCAAAATAAACCTTTCCTGCTATTAAGTTAGTTGCCTTAGGTCTTTTGTTACAGTAATGGAAAACTGACTAGTACAACACTCCTACCTCATCTTTTAGAAATAGTTTTTGTTTTTGCATCTTTCACTTCTGTTGGTTTTCTTGATTTGGTTTGTTCTCTCCTTTGTCATTTCAGTAGTACTTATCATCAATGAATGTTCATTGAATTTTTTATAAGGCGATGTGCTAAGCAGGAGAGATACAAAGATATAAATAACTTTTTGTAGGCATCATATCTGTTGTGTTTTTTTTTTCTTGTTTAATTTCATTGTATCCGTTTCAGATATCTTGAATGTCTTTACTTTATGGGGAATTTTTGTTATGATTTTCCTATCTTCTTTACATCTGATGTTTTCATCATTCCATGAACTTTAAATTAAAGATATTATATATAATTCATCATCTATTTCTATTTAGTAGTCATTATAAATACCAACTTATCTTTCCCATCACTTCTTTACATTTTTCTCTTTTTCTTATGACCTCTCTGGCTTCTCTGTACTTTCCAATCACCCTGAAATGTGCAATAATCTCTTTCAATCATTTGGAGATATGCATTTATATACTGTTTTTTTAAAGCATTCTTCCTTCTCCATTTTAATTTTTTAAACCTCAAATATTTCTGAAAAAAACTTATTTTTGTCACAGAAGAAAGGTTAATCTGAATGATCAAAGGGTGTTAATTTGTAGGTTAAAATGTGTTAAACAGTTGATATGAAGTCTGTTTAAGTCAATTAGAGAGTATAATGAAGATGTTTCCAGGGTGTTATGAAACCTTTTGAAGTTACTTTAGAATTCACTAGTGTATGTTAACCATGGCACCTGGCTCAACATACTATTACATTCAGCTTTCAAGTTTTTGTAAATTCTAATAGATTTGAATAGGTCTATCTATTTAGAAGAAATCGAACTCTAATGAGGCTCTTATGTCTTTTGTTATAGGAAATTAATGATTTAATTCATCATTAGGAAAATGGAAAACAAAATTGATAGCATTATTATCTTTATTACTTACATTTTTCTAAAATAAAATGCATCTACACTGTATAACCAATAAAAATTGGGGTTTTTATTTGTTTATATACCTCTTATTTTAAAGTTACTATTATCATTATAGATTTTTTTAAATTAAATACCTCAGAGAGAAAGGCAGAATTGACAAAGACAAAAAATTTGGTGTAATTATTTAATGAGATGATTTATTCTCTTTGCTAAAATTATATGAAATAATATTGTGAAACATTTTGGTGTTGGTTCAAAATTTTCAGAAAAGCTCATTTATTATGAAGAATTTAATGTTTTTGTTCTCATTTTCACTAGTTAAATAAATTTTTGTAGGATGATGGCATTAAGACAAAGTATTATAACTTCAGCACTTCAAATCCACAAGAAATATGAGGGTAAAAATCACATTTTAAAATACATTCTTCACTTAGCATCAGGGTTACTATAGTACTATATTTTACTACTTATGTCAGTTTACTAGTAATAAACACATTTAGCATTGCAGCTTCTTCTTACAACCTTTCAGTTTAATTATTTAGAGACTGATGCAAAACAAATCTTGTATGCTAAAGGGATTTCTGCAATGATGGATTAAATGCCAAAAGGAATGAAAGCACACAGCTTAAAAATATACTGAAGAATAGATGTTTTCTGATGAATTTCTACCAAATATCATATTTTTAAAATATTTTAAGCAACTCACAGTATTGCTTTTTAATCTACTGTAGAAGTACCACAAGTATAGTCTCTTGTAGCTCATTAGCAATTTCTTTAATGAGTTTTTTGGTGTGATAGTTAAAGTAACAGACAAATGACAGATTGTTTGCCTTTAATGATTTCCCTGTTTCAAGCCCATTACAAAGCAATTAGAAATCTGACAGCATTTTCACTCTGCATTACTGATCATCTAAAGTGATGAGGAATGAGAGGTGATGAATATTAATTGTATATTTTCATATGATTATCATAAATTATTACCTTGTCTGATGTGCTGCAGGTGAAGCAGGAACATTAGAGAAAGGCAGATATATTAATTTGAAATACTATATAGTTTTAAGAAATTCTTGGTCTGCAATGTTAATCTCTATGAATATTTCTTTGTGAAAATTAATTATTTTAGTTTCTCTTTATATTCAGAGCAACTTAAATAAATTTTCTTATTTGAATACAAGAAAAGAAAAGATTATTCCATAGTGTACAAATACTTATTTAAGTTCATGATTTTAAGAATCTAGAGAGTGAGATAAGTTTCCTTGATGTATACATCACATATGCATACATATGTAATATTCAAATATGTCACCACAGAGAAAAATACACTTAAAAATGAATCTTATGTTAGTCTTATTAAAGTCAAGTAAAAGAAAAGGCAAGATAAGAAATTATAACCAGATATAGAATATTTTTTCTAGGTACTCTGCAATAGTCTTTTTAGCTCATAATGTATGTACCCCGTTAACCCCAGTTTCTGGCTTTAAGTATATGAAGCTAATCCTGTCATCTGGATACAAGTACTGTTGTTTCTTGGTCCTTGCCTTCAAAACTTGGAGCAAATGTTGGTCCAGAAACCAGATAATAGTTTTAGTACAGTGAGAATTGACAAGCCTGACACATTTGAAGTTACTAGAAATATATTAGATCAATTTTACCAAAGTGGATTAGTTTATATGTTGGTATCTCTCTAATGATAGCTATTAGCTGGTAATCAATACACAATTAATTGAGTTGAATTTTACTACATTCAATCAGTAAAAGGGATTGAGTCTTTAGCATTTAGTAGTTCAATTTAATCATCTTTTTACTAGCTAAGATTTTCAAATATATAATTTACTCTTAATTTCTGATGACTTCCCAAGATTTTTCTCTAGGTATCTCCTTTGTATATAGAAGAAGATTTTCTAAAACATCTTAGAAAATCAGAATGGTAATTCACAGTGCCCTCAATTCCTTTTTCTGATGTTATTATTATTTCAGGCTGTTGATACTTTCTAAAACCCAACCAATTTTCATTTGCTTCTCTTTCTATTTCTAGTTTATGGTATTAGTCAGCTTTTTGTTATTATAATGAAATACCTGAGACTGAGTAACTTTATAAAGAAAAGAGGTTTATTACTTCTCAGTTCTGTAGATTCAAGGGCATGGTGCCAGTATCAGCTCAGCTCTGGTGAAGGCTTCCTCACAGATAGCACCATAATAGTGCGAGTATGTTTGAGAGCAAGAAATAACATCACCAGACAGGAAACCAAAGAATGATTCAGGAGTCGGGTTCAGGCTTTTACTCTCATGAGAACTAACTCATGGGTCTCAAAATAACTATTTGATCCTTTTTGAGGACATGCTTGCAATGACCTAAGTACCTCCTTCCAGTTCCCACTTCTTAAGGGTTCCACCACACCTCCCTACACTGCCACACTGAGTACCAAGATTCTAACACATGCATCTTTGGGGGACAAACCAAATCCAAACCCTACCAACTACCAACAGACATACCTGCTTGTCTTTTAACCAAAGTCCCCACTTCTTCCTTTAGAGAAATTAGTTTAAAATACTCAACATATTTTTCCTGTAATACATCAGGTATCCATACCTCCGTTCATAGGAACTTGGGTTGTTCAACCATGGGACTGTTAGCAAATCAGCATCTGAGAAAAAATACATCTAAATTATAAATTATAAATAGAAGCATCTTTTCTGACACAACAAGAGTTTCTGGAATATATTCTAGCATTTAGTAGTCCAATTTAATCACCTAAAAATTCTTTCTAAAAATTTCTTTCTTGGATAGTGTTGGAGGTGGATCTAAATACAAAAATGTGGACTAAATTTTATAATTAATAACCTTTTTAACATATAACATTTTTCTTATTTAATCCTTACAAAAATTCTATAAGTAAGGCAGATACTATTATCTTACATAAGGAAATAAGACTGGTAAGGGGCAAAGGCAATATTTAAATCTAAGTTACCTGACTCCAAACCTCTAATATTTTCTGTCACACTACCTTAGCTTCCATATATAAAACATTTTCTTTTAAATGGCCACAATTTTAGAGATAGAAGGACTTTAGAGTTCTTCCTCTTGCACTATATCTATCCCCATGTATTAGGGAAAATGTCTAAAGAGAGTTTAGGATTTATCTCAGGACTGGCTCCAAACTAAAAGCAGAATTTCCTGGACTTCTTGGCTCAGTTGCAGCATCCTTTGTATTACACTACACTATCATTAGGTCTTCTAAAACTACAGGACCATTTTCTTGGTTATATTTTCTTCAGTTATTAAATAAATTATTGGTTACAGTCTTGGCTTAATAAATATAAATATTATAAACTTGATATTTTTACTATATTATTTTAGTTATAAAACATTTTAATAATATAGATATCTCACCTAAACATTCTGTAATATCCTATAGTAAGAGAGGAAGTGTGTATCTACCTTTTGTTTAGAGTTCTGTGGGGAGAATAGTTGTGGATAGTAACTTGTCTTAATTTCCTTCTTGGTACACCAATACAGGGAACTCTTCCTTTTCTAGCACGGAAGCTTCCCTAATTGATTGTTTCCCTGACATTTAAACTTAGACTGTTAAACTTGGCGCAGTAGCGCACACCTGTAATCCCAGCAGCTCTGGAGGATTGCAAGTTCAAAGCCAGCCTCAGCAAAAATGAGGTGCTAAGCAACTCAGTGAGATCCTGTCTCTAAATAAAATACAAAATAGGGTTGGGGATGTGGCTCAGTGGCCGAGTGCCCCTGAGTTCAATCCCTGGTACCCACCCCCCCAAAAAAAAACTTAAACTGTTAAGGTCAAACAATAATTCCGTGATCAAACTTTCTTTCTAAGATGTCTACAGTATTTTAAATGGTAACAGGTTGGGAATGACAATTTTCTTGTTCTTTTAGGAAGTTCTATTCAACATAGTGCAGGCTCTTGCATGATGCTCTAATACAAGCCAAATGTTTGACTTCCTGTCCTCGTTATTGTCTCCTTTCATCAGTCATTTTCTCAAGGCCCTGGTGTACTCTGTAATCATATATTCTAGGCTTCTGATATAAAGATTTCTCTTCTTCACCTTGTATACATTTCTCCTTTCTCTAATCAAGTAACAGATGTTCTTCATAGTCTTCATGTTTCAAGTGTTTTTACCAAACACTAATGTTTTAAATGTTATTGTATGTGTTATGGCTATTGTATGTGTATGGTTATTATGATTAAATAAAATGATGAAGGTAAAAACATTCAGCACAGTATTTGGCACATGGTAGATGTTCAATAAATGTAGATGAATATGAAATTCTAGACCAAATAATAAAAAGTATCTCTCTTTATAGAATAGTAAGAGAAGGTGCTTTTCCCTGCCCAGAGCCCTCTGATACTTCCACTAGAGATCAAAGGGTTGTTGACATTTAAATTCTTGCTCACCCTTGAAGCTTCTGAGGGCTACTGATCAACCGTTAAGAACCCTTGCACCCTTGAATTCTTTCATAAGTTGAGTCCCTCATAATTGGAGAATAAGTGAAAATCCACCTGTGTATAGCAAGGCAAAATTACATTAAAGAATAAATCATCTCACAGAATGAAATCCTTTGACTGTGCAGGTATATTTATTATACAATCCAATTATTTAAAAATAAAATTGCACTTAACTATTCAGAAATATCTCTTGAGATATAGCAATAGTTTTACTTTTCTTATGCTTGATTATATTCCTAATTTTCAACAAAAGAGGGAACAATTTTAGTGATGGATGCATTTTTACTCCTGAAAAATAGTTTAAGGATGTTTTTAGTGGAGTGAGTTATGTAAGTGTGAAATTATTATGATTATGAAATTCAATATTTCTTCCACACTGTTATATAAAAACAGTGTCATCCTCACTACAAGTGGAACATATTCACAGATTAGGTAGAGAATTCAGACTATAATTAGTAGAGAATTCAGAATACAATAAGGTTTCAGATAACATTCCCATATATTACTAATTAAATGAGAACTAATTGTCAATTAGAAATTAAAGAAATAAAAATGTGTTAATTTTAGCTTGATGATAAATATTATAGAATTTTAACAGAGTGCAGGTAAAGGCATTGACTTACATTTTATTAATACATGCACACTTTATTCAGTGTCACAATGAAAAATCCCCTTTTTTTACTTCCTATTTCTTAACAATTTTACATGAATATGAACTACCCTCTCATGTGTATCTCTAAATCTTCTCCATCATTTTTTAATAAGAGGCACTTGATTAAAAGTGGTTATGAGCCTGGACTCTGAAGTCCGAGTGTCTGTCTAGATTTGCATCCCTGTATCCTACCTTCTAGCTACATCAGTGAACAAGTCACATAGCCTCTTTGTGCTTCAGTTTCTTCATCTGTGTAAAATGGGAATAAAAATAGTTCTTAGCTCATAAAATTAATGTACTTGACCAATAGCAGATACCACTGTGTCAGCTACTGAAGTACAGTGTCTTGATGGTCTTCAAGTTGGACCACCAAGTACCATTAACAATGTGATCACAAAATGGGCAATAGATCTAAATAGACATTTCTCAAAAGAAGACATACAAATGGCCAACAGGTATGTGAAAAAATACTCAACATCACTAATCAACAAGAAAATGCAAATTAATCACACAAGATATCATGTCACCCAGTGAAAATGGCTTTTATCAAAAAGACTAAAGATAAACACTGGCAAGGATGAGGAGAGAGGAGAAGCCTTTCATGGTATTGGCAGATAATGTAAATTGATGCACCATTATGGAAAACAGTATTGGGGTTCCTCAAAAAATTAAATAGAACTTCCATATGATATGATCCAGCAATCCCATTGCTGAATATATATCCAAAGGAAATGAAAACAGTATGTTGAAGAGTCATTTGTTTATTGCAGCACTATTTGTAATAGTAAAGAAATGAAAACAAACTAAGTGTCCATCAGCTGATGAATGAATAAAGAAATGCAGCACATATACACAACAGAATACAATTCAACCATAAAAAATGAAATCCTGTCATTTGCAATGACATGTATAAAACTGGAGATCATTATGTTAAGTAAAATAAGCTAGGCACAGAAAGACAATCAGTTCATGTGGAATACAAAAAAGTTTATCTCACAGAAGTTGAAAGTAGAAATGGTGTTACCAAGAGGCCAGGGAGAACAGGGAGGGGGAGAAATGGAGATCAATAACAGTTAGATAGGACTAAAAAGTTCTGGTGTGCTATTGCACAATAGGATGACTATAGATAACAATAAAGTACTATATATTTCAAAAATAAAAAAGGATTTTGAATATTTTACCATAAAGAAATGATGAGGAGATAGATGTTTAATCTGACTTGAACATTACACAATATATACGATTTGAAATATCATACAGTACCCCATTAATATAATTTTTATGTATCATAACATTTTAATTAAAAAGTATTTAAATTGAAAAAACAGTTGGGGAGATTGATGATGAAGTTCCAGGCTCTCAAATTAGATATTTTTCCTGTTGAAATTTCAATAATAAATTTTTTTCTTGCTTATTTTAATAACTCTAATAATAAAGTTATACAAACTAAATGTCCTAAGTCTAGTTATCTAAGTTTGCCTTATCCCATGATACCAGAAGAAATTCTTGCATATTTTCATCACTTTATTATCCTGTCATTTACTGCTTTTATAAACATATTAAGTTTACTTAAACAAGTCATCTTTGTGGCTCTCCAAATGTGTTTTCCCTAAAACCACTTTGATAATTCCTGTTCCCATCATTCATCCATTCAACCATCAAACTATTTAACAAGTGCCAACTATTTCCAGATTTAAACTAAAAAGGACAGTGGATTAATGTTGAACAAAACAATATTGTTTCATGGGATGGGGGTATAGCTCAGTGGTAGAATGCTTGCCTAGCATGCATGAGGAACTGGGTTCTATCCCCAGAACAGGAAAAAAAAATCTTCCTTACTTGTATTTTCATCATAATGAATATAATCACAACATTAATTAACCTGTATTATTAAAAGCAATTTAAAGACTAGACTTATTATAGAAACGCCCATATGAAGATTTTAAAGTGTATAAAAAAATAAAATCCCTTACAATCTTCTTTCCTTGGAGTTAGCCACTATTATAGTTTTTGAATATTTGTATTTAGACTTTCAGCTAAATTTTATAGTCTTTCTTTAAATAAAGGTGCAACCCTATGTAGTTTTATATACATCTGGATTCACTTAATGAGAATATTTCATTTTATTGACTATTTGTGGAGAACATAATATTTTATTACTTGTTTAATATTCTGGTTATTGTTTCAAATGCTTCCTATTATAAAATAAAGCTGTGGTTCTTGTATACATTCTGTTGACCATACCATCGACTAGAGAAGTTCTAGAAGTTAAATTCCTAGATCACAATCATAGGGCTGCTGATGTGTATCTCCAAATTGAATTGCTTTTTATAAATGCATCAATTTCTAAAACTATAAGAAATCTTATATGAAAGCCCATCCAATAGCAACTATAAGTGAATTAAAATGTTTTCTTAACTTTCTAATTTTATAATAATTTTTGAAAAAATATTCTAAAATTGGTAGTGAAAATTTAATTTTTAAAATTATCATTATTCAACTTTTAAAACCGTATCAATGGGAGGAACTCAAAGAGATAATCGGTGAGAATTATAAGGATTTTGAATTATTTTAATTCTGCTTAGATAAACATTTAATTAAAGGAAGAAATTCCTAAAATCTAGAATATATATGTTAAACTTCTAGGTATTTTAAAGATAACTAAGTTCAAAATATCTAATTAGCCCAATGTCCCCTTTCCCATATACTTATGAGAACATATCCAATTATCTTGAAAAAGGCAATTAAAATTACTATTAATAATCTTAATACTAAGATGTGTTATAATTCATTTGATAATTAAATTTCCCACAAAGATACTGTCAACATAAACTGTGAAACTGTAGATCCATCCTGTTTACAAGTATCAAAGACAATATGCTCACTGTTCTGTTGTACTTAAATGCTGTATTGCAGTTTTTCTTAACAGGTAATACGTGACATGAAACATGTCTGATTTTATGCTTCAGAGCTTCCATTCTGATGTTTAATATTAAAAATTATATTTATGCATCACATATGTCAGGAAATGATTTAAATAATTAGACTAAGAAAAATAACAGCAACCATGCCTTCAATTTCAAACATAAAATATAAATCTTTTGTTTGTAGTTGTTTAAAACAATGATGAATCAGAAACACTATTTACATTTTCTGACTTATGAAGCTAGCATTAAGCATTTTGTTTAAGTGTTCAGATTTTGTATTTCCA
This sequence comes from Marmota flaviventris, assembly GCF_047511675.1. Taxonomy (NCBI): domain Eukaryota; kingdom Metazoa; phylum Chordata; class Mammalia; order Rodentia; family Sciuridae; genus Marmota; species Marmota flaviventris. Next base: position 33,594,762 of record NC_092506.1, read on the forward strand.
GAAATGTTATAAATCCAAATATAAAGTCATAAAAATAGGAAAAGACAAGAGTCTGTATTTCAAGATTAAATCATGAATTTTAAGTCATTATTTCTAGTATTTATTCTAATTTTTATAACAAGGGAAATAAATGAAATTATTCTAATTTTAAAAGCATATTTCAAGAAAAGTTACCATTTAAATGAAGTTGAAGTTTATATTGTTTGTTGTTACTTTTTTCAAAAATATGCATTAGAATAAATATTTTTCTAAACCCCAAAGTAAATACAATACATCGTTTTGGCATATTTATATCTTTGAAAAGGTGTTCTTAATCTTAGACAACATAAATACTAAGTAGTGAGGTGGTTTCCATAGTAACAGTAAATAGGAACATAAAAATACATGCAATTTTTCAACTATATTCACTGTTTTCTTAAATATGCATATTATTCCACTCTTGCTTTAGTTCCCTTTTTAGAAAGAAAAACATGCAATTCTTCAGAAATAAATGATTATCATGTAGCAATGGAAAAGGCTCAAAAAAATTTTTAAATAGTACATGGGAAATCCTAAGGTTTTTGTGTCAATTTTCCAAAATGAAGCCAGGAAAAAGAAGTCCTCTCTATATATTCCTTTAATGGACAGTATTCTTTAAGTAGGGTAAAAGCACATAAACTTCTTTTTCTCCCAAGCATGAAATCCCCCCGCCTTTTTTTTTTGCTTAAGTTTATTATTTGCATGCATAAAATGCAGCACTTGACCTTGGAAAGCCAGAAGCTGGTGGATGAAAAGAAGCAGAAGAAGTTTAATCGAATCCAGGAGCTACTACTTGAATAAATGATCTGAGAATCTTTATACTAATTTAAAAGAGTTCTTTCCTTTCTCCTCCTCCCTTAATAAAATGCAATTTTCTTATAGGTGCCCTAAGAGACACAGTAAACATACTATGAAAAAGTCTTCTGAACTTTATACTTAAGAGGGTTTAACACATATTTTATAGGGCTGGAGAGAGAAGCAACTATGTGAGACATGATGTGAAGTTTGAAATGTACTGAAAGGTACTGGGGTAAGCTACCCAAAATAGAACAGAAAAAATTACTCAACCATTATTGGAAAACAAATGTTACAAATCTAATTACATAAATTTGGACTTCTGATTTGTTTCAATAATAATTATTATATAAAATTCTCCTGGGGTGAAATTTAAACATTTTAAAAGATCACTCTCCAGGCAGGGTGCCAAATGTGAGGTGACAAAATAGTGCTTTAGAGCTCACCTTGTGCTCATTCCTTGATAAAGAAACCACATGCTGTAGTAGCTAACAATTGACTAGTCTGCAAGAGGAAAAACAATTAGAAATATCATCATGCATATGCATGCTCCTATTTATTTCTATTGAAGGGAAATCATTTATTTATGCAAATAATGACGGACATAAATAATTGTCATCATGATTTTACTGAGCATAGATGCTCCAATGAAAAAAAATTAACAAATACAATAGTCCCCTTTGTTATCAGAGGCTACATTCCAAGACTCCCAATGAATGCTTAAAAGTGCAGATAGTAGCAAATACTATATGTACTATTTTTCATATATATGAAAAAATGTGTGTGTTTATTTGTATACACAGAAATTTAATGTCTTTGCATCTTATCCAACCACTTATGCATCTTAACTAACCACTTACGCATCATGGCTAGAACTTTTGTAGTTTAAACTGTGACAGCAAAACTAACATGAAATTCTATTTCCTTCTTCAGTTTCACAAATGGAAGATTCATTCTTACCACAGATTTTAGAAGCTCAGCTTATGATTTATTTTCTTTCTTTATAAAGTCAATAATTTTCACTTTTGCACCTAAAAGTAGCACTTTAATGACTTCCGAGTTTCCAGAATTATTTATTAAATATAAGCACTGCAATACCACCATGACAATCAAAAGGGCTGCTCAGAGACTAATGGGTGGGTAATGTATACAGCATGAATACACTGGACAAAGGGATGATTCATGCCCAGAGTAGAAAAGCATGATATTTCATCAACCTCTCAGATAGTGTGCAATTTCTGTTTATGTCTCGAACTTTTCATCTAATATTTTCAGACCATGGCTAACTATGTATAATTGAAACCACAGAAAACAAAACCAAGGGGCTGGGGATGTGGCTCAAGCGGTAGCGCACTCGCCTGGCATGCGTGCGGCCCGGATTCGATCCTCAGCACCACATACAAACAAAGATGTTGTGTCTGCCGAAAACTAAAAAATAAACATTAAAAAATTCTCTCTCTCTCTCTCCCCTCCCTCTCCTCTCTCTCTTTAAAAAAAAAGAAAAAGAAAGAAAACAAAACCAAGGATAATGTGAGACTACTTTAAGTTCAATCATAATTGGATTCACCATAAACATGATAAAAATACCATAGCAAAAATCACTGCACTCAATGAACTCATGATTAGATACCACAACAACATAAAAGCTTTCGACCATTAAGCTTTCAATACCTACAACTTTGAAACTGAATTAGTCATAGTGTTCCACATATTGGGAAAGTATAACTTAATTTCCTAATTATGATGTGCAATTCAATCGCAAAACAAATATTTGTCTCTTAAAATTAATTTGAGAGTTAATTTAATAATATGTCTGATTCAATAAATTCTTGGAGAAGTCTTATAACTACTACATAAGCTATCTTTAGTATTCTTTTTTTTTTTTTTTTTAATTTTTTATTGTGGGTTGTTCAAAACATTACAAATTTCTTGACATATCATATTCCACACTTTGATTCAAGTGGATTATGAACTCCCACCTTCACCCCATACACAGATTGCAGAATCACATCAGTTACACATCCATTGATTTACAAATTGCCATACTAGTGTCTGTTGTGCTCCACTGCCTTTCCCATCCTCCACCCTCCCCCCTCCCCACCTCTCCCCTCCCCTCCCCTCCTCTCTCTCTACCTCCTCCACTGTATAACCCTGAGGGTCTCCTTCCATTACCATGCAATTTCCCTTCTCTCTCCCTTTCCCTCCCACCTCTCATCCCTGTTAAATGTTAATCTTCTTCTCCTGTTCTTCGTCCCTACACTGTTCTTAGTTACTCTCCTTATATCAAAGAAGACATTTGGCATTTGTTTTTTAGGGATTGGCTAGCTTCACTTAGCATAATCTGCTCTAATGCCATCCATTTCCCTGTAAATTCTATGATTTTGTCATTTTTTAATGCAGAGTAATACTCCATTGTGTATAAATGCCACATTTTTTTTATCCATTCGTCTATTGAAGGGCATCTAGGTTGGTTCCACAGTCTTGCTATTGTGAACTGTGCTGCTATGAACATCGATGTAGCAGTGTCCCTGTAGCATGCTCTTTTTAGGTCTTTAGGGAATAGACCAAGAAGGGGAATAGCTGGGTCAAATGGTGGCTCCATTCCCAGCTTTCCAAGAAATCTCCATACTGCTTTCCAAATTGGCTGCACCAATCTGCAGTCCCACCAGCAATGTACAAGTGTACCCTTTTCCCCACATCCTCGCCAGCACTTGTTGTTGTTTGACTTCCTAATGGCTGACAATCTTACTGGAGTGAGATGGTATCTTAGGGTGGTTTTGATTTGCATTTCTCTGACAGCTAGAGATGTTGAGCATTTTTTCATGTACTTGTTGATTGACTGTATGTCCTCCTCTGAGAAGTGTCTGTTCAGGTCCTTGGCCCATTTGTTGATTGGGTTGTTTGTTTTCTTATTGTCTAATTTTTTGAGTTCTTTGTATACTCTGGATATTAGGGCTCTATCTGAAGTGTGAGGAGTAAAGATTTGTTCCCAGGGTGTAGGCTCCCTATTTACCTCTCTTATTGTTTCTTTTGCTGAGAAAAAACTTTTTAGTTTGAGTAAGTCCCATTTGTTGATTCTAGTTATTAACTTTTGTGCTATGGGTGTCCTATTGAGGAATTTGGAGCCCGACCCCACCGACTGTAGATCGTAGCCAACTTTTTCTTCTATCAGACGGCGCGTCTCTGATTTGATATCAAGCTCCTTGATCCATTTTGAATTCACTTTTGTGCATGGCGAGAGAAAGGGATTCAGTTTCATTTTGTTGCATATGGATTTCCAGTTTTCCCAGCACCATTTGTTGAAGATGCTATCCTTCCTCCATTGCATGCTTTTAGCCCCTTTATCAAATATAAGATAGTTGTAGTTTTGTGGATTGGTTTCTGTGTCCTCTATTCTGTACCATTGGTCCACCCGCCTGTTTTGGTACCAGTACCATGCTGTTTTTGTTACTATTGCTCTGTAGTATAGTTTGAAGTCTGGTATCGCTATACCGCCTGATTCACACTTCCTGCTTAGCATTGTTTTTGCTATTCTGGGTCTTTTATTTTTCCATATGAATTTCATGATTGCTTTCTCTATTTCTACAAGAAATGCCGATGGGATTTTGATTGGCATTGCATTAAACCTATAGAGAACTTTTGGTAATATCGCCATTTTGATGATGTTAGTTCTGCCTATCCATGAACAGGGTATATTTTTCCATCTTCTAAGATCTTCTTCTATTTCTCTCTTTAGGGTTCTGTAGTTTTCATTGTATAAGTCTTTCACCTCTTTTGTTAGGTTGATTCCCAAGTATTTTATTTTTTTTGAAGATATTTTGAATGGAGTGGTTGTCCTCATTTCCAATTCAGAGGATTTGTCGCTGATATACAGGAATGCCTTTGATTTATGTGTGTTGATTTTATATCCTGCCACTTTGCTGAATTCATTTATTAGCTCTAATAGTTTCTTTGTAGAGCCTTTTGGGTCTGCTAGGTATAGAATCATATCATCTGCAAATAGTGATAATTTAAGTTCTTCTTTTCCTATTTTTATGCCTTTAATTTCTTTCGTCTGTCTAATTGCTCTGGCCAGTGTTTCGAGAACTATGTTGAACAGAAGTGGAGAGAGAGGGCATCCCTGTCTAGTTCCAGATTTTAGAGGGAATGCCTTCAATTTTTCTCCATTCAGAATGATGCTAGCCTGAGGCTTAGCATAGATTGCTTTTACAATATTGAGGTATGTTCCTGTTATCCCTAGTTTTTCTAGAGTTTTGAACATAAAGGGATGCTGTACTTTGTCAAATGCTTTTTCCGCGTCTATCGAGATGATCATATGGTTCTTATTTTTAAGTCTATTGATGTGGTGAATAACATTTATTGATTTCCGTATATTGAACCAGCCTTGCATCCCAGGGATGAATCCTACTTGATCATGGTGTACAATTTTTTTGATATGTTTTTGTATCCGATTCGCCAGAATTTTATTGAGGATTTTTGCATCTAGGTTCATTAGAGATATTGGTCTGTAGTTTTCTTTCTTTGAAGTGTCTTTGTCTGGTTTAGGTATCAGGGTGATGTTGGCCTCATAGAATGAATTTGGAAGTTCTCCCTCCTTTTCTATTTCCTGAAGTAGCTTGAAAAGTATTGGTATTAGTTCTTCTTTAAAGGTTTTGTAAAATTCTGCTGTATACCCATCTGGACCTGGGCTTTTCTTAGTTGGTAGTCTTTTTATGGTTTCTTCTATTTCCTCAATTGATATTGGTCTGTTTAGGTTTTCTATATCCTCCTGACTCAATCTGGGCAGATCATATGACTTAAGAAATTTATCTATGCCTTCACTATCTTCTAATTTATTGGAGTATAAGGATTCAAAATAGTTTTTGATTATCTTCTGTATTTCTGAAGTGTCTGTTGTGATATTGCCTTTTTCATCCCGTATGCTAGTAATTTGAGTTCTCTCTCTTCTTCTCTTCGCTAGCATCGCTAAGGGTCTGTCGATTTTGTTTATTTTTTCAAAGAACCAACTTTTAGTTTTGTCAATTTTTTCAATTGTTTCTTTTGTTTCGATTTCATTAATTTCAGCTCTGATTTTAATTATTTCTTGCCTTCTACTTCTTTTGCTGTTGTTTTGCTCTTCATTTTCCAGGATTTTGAGATGAAGTATGAGATCATTTATTTGTTGTTTTTTTCTTTTTTTAAGGAATGAACTCCAAGCAATGAATTTTCCTCTTAGAACTGCTTTCAATGTGTCCCATAGATTCCGATATGTTGTGTCTGTGTTTTCATTTATCTCTAAGAATTTTTTGATTTCCTTCTTGATGTCTTCTATAACCCATTGATCGTTCAGTAACCTATTGTTCATTCTCCAAGTGATGTATGCTTTTTCCTTCCTTCTTTTATCGTTGATTTTCAGTTTCATTCCATTATGATCAGATAAGATGCATGGTATTATCTCTACTCCTTTATATTGTCTAAGAGTTGCCCTGTGACATAATATATGATCTATTTTTGAGAAGGATCCATGTGCTGCTGAGAAAAAAGTGTAACTGCTTGATGTTGGGTGGTATATTCTATATATGTCAATTAGGTCTAGGTTATTAATAGTGTTATTGAGTTCTATAGTTTCCTTATTCAACTTTTGTTTGGAAGATCTGTCCAGTGGCGAGAGAGGTGTGTTGAAGTCTCCCATGATTATGGTATGGTGGTCTATTAGACTCTTGAACTTGAGAAGAGTTTGTTTGACGAATATAGCTGCACCATTGTTTGGGGCATAAATATTTATGATTGTTATGTCTTGTTGGTGTATGGTTCCCTTAAGCAGTATGTAGTGTCCCTCTTTATCTCTTTTGATTAACTTTGGCTTGAAATCTATTTTATTTGATATGAGTATGGACACTCCTGCTTGTTTCCGAAGTCCATATGAGTGATATGATTTTTCCCAACCTTTCACCTTCAGCCTATGTATGTCCTTTCCTATCAAATGCGTCTCCTGTAGGCAGCATATTGTTGGGTCTTGTTTTGTGATCCATTCTACTAGCCTGTGTCTCTTAATTGGTGAGTTTAAGCCATTAACATTTAGGGTTATTATTGAGATATGGGTTGTTCTTCCAGCCATATTTGTTTATTTCTGTTACTAAACATGGTTTGTTTTCCTCTTTGATTATCCCCCCCCCTTTACTGTCCTACCTCCCACTGTTGGATTTCATTGTTATTTTCCATTTCCTCTTCCTGTAATGCTTTGGCGAGGATGTTTTGAAGAGATGGTTTTCTAGCTGCGAATTCTTTAAACTTTTGTTTATCGTGGAAGGTTTTAATTTCATCCTCCATCCTGAAGCTTAATTTCGCTGGATACACAATTCTTGGTTGGAACCCATTTTCTTTCAGTGTTTGAAATATGTTATTCCAGGATCTTCTAGCTTTCAGAGTCTGTGTTGACAGATCAGCTGTTATCCTGATTGGCTTACCCCTAAATGTAATCTGCTTCCTTTCTCTTGTAGCTTTTAAAATTCTCTCCTTATTCTGTATGTTGGGCATCTTCATTATAATGTGTCTAGGTGTGGATCTCTTATGATTTTGCACATTCGGCGTCCTGTAGGCTTCTAGGATTTGGGATTCTGTCTCATTCTTCAAGTCTGGGAAGTTTTCTTGTATTATTTCATTGAATAGACTTCTCATTCCTTTGGTTTGGAGCTCTGTACCTTCCTGTATCCCAATGACTCTTAAATTTGGTCTCTTAATGTTATCCCATATTTCTTGGATGTTCTGCTCATGGTTTCTTAACAGTCTTGCTGAGCTGTCTATGTTCTTTTCCAGTTGAAATACTTTGTCTTCATTGTCTGATGTTCTATCTTCTAAGTGTTCTACTCTGCTGGTAGTATTCTCCATTGAGTTTTTAAGTTGGTTTATTGCTTCCTGCATTTCTAGGATTTCTGTTTGTTTGTTTTTTATAACCTCTATCTCCCTGTATAGTTGATCCTTTGCTTCCTGGATTTGTTTGCGTAATTCGTTGTCGAAGTGATCTTTCATTGTCTGATTTTGCTGTTTAATGTCTTCCTTGATACTCCAGATCATCTGAAGCATGTATATCCTGAATTCTTTATCTGACATTCCATCTGCTGCAGCTGTTACCTCTTCTAAAGTTGCGTTGACCTGCATTGCTTGTGGTCCTTTCTTTCCTTGTCTTTTCATACTGCTTGCGTATCTTTCCTGCAGGTGCGGGCGGCGGCTCTGCTCTCTTCTTATTCCAATTGGGGTGTCGTGGCTACCACGCCGGCAGGTCACTGGGCCTGTTCTGGGAGCTGGCGGCGGCTCTGTTCTGCCCCTACTCCAATTGGGGTGACGAGTGTACCACGCCGGCAGGCCACTGGGCCTGATCCGCCGGTCGGTTGCAGGTTTGCCTACCCTGCAGGCGCGGGCGGCGGCTCTACTCTGCCCCTACTGCAAATGGGGTGACGTGTCTGTCGTACCGGCAGGCCACTGGGCCTGTCCCACTGGTCGGTCGCAGATCTGCCCACCTTTCGGGCACGGGTGGAGGCTCTGCTCTGCCCCTACTCCAATTGGGGTGTCGTGACTACCCCGCCTGCAGGACACTGGGCCTGTTCCTGGCCCGGGCGGCGACTCTGCTCTGCCACTACTCCAATTAGGGTGGTGTTTGTACCACGCCGGCAGGCTCCTGGGCCTGATCCGCAGGTCTGTTGTAGGTCTGCCTACCTTGGAGGCGCGGGCGGCGGATCTGCCCTGCCCCTCCTACCACGCCTGCGGACCCCTGGGCCTGATCTACAGGTTGATCCCTGGTCTGCTCACCCTGCGGGCACGGGTGGCGGTTCTGCTCTGCCCCCGATTGGGGTCACGTGACCACCACACCGGCAGGGCCTGATCCGGGCGTGGGAGAAGGATCTGCTCTGCCCCTACTCCAGTTGGGGTGACGTGTGTACCACACTGGCAGGCCACTGGGCCTGACCCGCCAGGCTGTCACAGGTCTGTTTACCTTGCACGCTCATTCGTCACAGCGCGAACCGCGGCTCTGCCCTGCCCCTCCTACCACGCCCATGTACCACTGGGTCGCGGGTCTGCCCACCTTGCGGTTGCGGGTGGCGGTTCCGCTCCGCCCCCTCTCCAATTGGGGTCACGCGGTCACCACGCTGGCAAGCCGCTGGGCCTGCTCCGGGTGCTGGCGGCGGCCCGGCTCCTTCCCTCTGGCTCCACGACAAATTGAGGAGACTCGGGTGACTGTGCCTCACCCCCCCTACCAGGAGACCAACTGCTTATGTCACCACTGGTATTGATGAAGTTCCCTCCTCCGCCGCTTTCTGCAGACATCAGATCTCTGCCATGTTGGTATCCTATGCGAATGGCAGCATTTCGTTCCCCTTGCCGGGCAACCAAAGCACCGGGTGAGTCCTGACCGGCCCTCAGCAGGACCCGGACCGAGAAGCAGTTTCCGCGGGCTCCTAGCCCCGGGCCAGGGAAGTTCCGGGAGCCGGAACTCGGCCACTCCGTGCTCGGTGTAAGCTCCTATAAATGTAAGCTCCAAGAAGCAGTCCCCGCGGGCTCAGTTCCGGGAGCCGTAATTCGGCTGCTTAGTGCTTGTTGTATGCTCTGGTAGGCGCAGGGTCCAAGAAGCAGCCTCCGCGGGCTCAGCAGCCGCTCCGCGCTGGGTATTCACTCCGATAAGATCAGCTTCTAAGAAGCACCCAGGCGCTGAGCCCTAGCAATCTGTCTGCAAGCCGCAGGCGAATTGCAGCCTGAAATTACCTGTTCTATGGCTGAATGAGCTGCGGTCAGTCGAAAACAGCGGTGGTGACGTCAGTTTACCAACATGGTGGCTGCTGGCCTCCTCTGTGGTCTGACCGGTGTCTATCTTTAGTATTCTAAAACAAATACTCAAAATCTGTGATGACCTAAAATTAAAGGTAAAAAGTTATACATCCTTCCAGGAATGAGGGGGAAATGGTTCCATCCTCACTGCCATTTGGCATGTAGAATTGTTTGACTCAATCCTGTGGCTTACAGTTCTCATTTTGTCACCTAGGAAATATAGTTAGAATGACTATTTCATTCACATAGTGTTCTTTGACACAATCTTTTTAGTCTCTATTTTCTACCAGTTTCTTTTTCTACAACCCCTGCTTTCTCTCTCAAATTTATGTGCACCTATAACTTGTATTTGTAATGTATTGTTTATTTATTTGATAATATAATTTCTCAATTTAGCAAATTTGACTTGTAAACTAAAGAAGACCATCTCCTCATATTTTTTACAATCTTGTTGAGGTCTTATTGATTCAATTAGAGGCAACACAAATTAGAATCCAGTATTTTTCAAATTTTTCATCCAAGTATAAAGAGGTGGCCTTATCTAATACAAGAACTGTCAGCACAGCCCAAAGTGGCCTGGTACAAAAAAGACACTGGAATATAATTCTTTACCTTAAATATTCAAGAAGTAAAATTTCATTTTACTTGATAAAACATCTGTGTTGATATTAATAAAAAATAGTTTCAACAGATGGTTTTCATTTGGTAACAAGCCACAGGCAGGCAATAAACACAAAGCATGCCTGATCTAGATGTTGGTGGTACTACTCAAATAATGTAGCCCATTAGCTTCAGTGATCCTCAGGATGAAGAAACACGATCTGTTAGAACCTGATGATTTCCACAAAATCAAACTGCTTTTCACAGCTTTAATTAATATTTTTCTTAAATGCCTTGTTCTTAGGATAATTTATAGCTTAAAGTCTGATGTTTGATATTTACTTGCAATTCTTTGATTATAATCCTAACACCCACTAATCAGTAAGACTAAATATCCAAGCATGAACAGAGTAAGTACAGCGAACTGCTTGACATGTTGAGGCACCATTTGAGGTAATCTGATCTCCTTTTAATACTGAGTAATAATGAGAAAATTATTCAGTTTTCAGAGCCCAGTATAAATAACAATATCTAAGACTTTGAGTTCTAGAATTAGATAATAATTCTCTGAGAAGTACTTATAAACTTTTTTCTTGAAGGAATAGTTTATTTAAACTTTAATAAGTCCAAAGAATAAATTCAGATACAAGTTAAATTTTATGACTATTCACATAGCATAGCATAAAATAGGTGACTTAAACAATGTAACTACTACATAAAAAAAAGAATATGATCTTTTTATTCCTCTTTCCTCCCACTCCTTTTTAACTATTTCTTTATGCTTTCATAAGATTAAAATGATGAGAAAATATCCATGGAGACTGGAAAAAAGGAAAACATACCTCTTTAAAACAAGGGGAAAATGATTTTGGTAATTAGACAGCTTAGTTTAACCTGGAAATATGGAAAATTAACAAATTAACCAACCAATTAGTAACACCAAGAAGCACATAAAACACTGGGAAACAACATAGTATCTTAAGATCCAAATATGCCAGATGAACTTAGTATATTCCTATGATGGAATGACAGGTCATATTATTATGTGAGATGTGAGCAGTGTAATTTCAATGTTGTAAGCCTTTTCACTCCATTCCCCAAATCAGTAGAAAAAATTACTTAGAAAGAAAGGAATCTAAAAATAAACTGTTTGACTTCCTGTCCTCAGCCAATGGCTGTTGACCCATCTCCTTTCTTTGGAGGATACGTTTTAGAATTCTTGAGTTAATTCCTTTATTAATGGTTGCTAGTAAGGAATCCTGGCCTTCTTTATGATTTAGCGTCATCACATCAGGTCTTTCAGATCTCTGAATTTTTTTAAAAAATTAGTTTCCTTAATTTTCTTTCCAGTCTGTTGAACTTTCTTTTCCCTATGGATCTTAAAAGACTTGGGTATTCAACCAAGTGGTATTGTACCAGGACAAGACATAAACCCAATTTAGGCAGAAATTTCTAGAGGAAAAGAGAATGCTTTATGAATGAATTAAAAGGATCTTCTACGGTTAGCGATGGGATGGTGATTGTGTTAGTCAACTTTTGATCACTGTGACTAAAATACCTGACAAGAAAACTTAAAAGACTAAAAGTTTATTTGGGGCTCATGATTTCAGAGGTTCAGTCCATGGTTGGCCAACTCCACTAACTCCATCACTTTGGGCCTGAAGTAAGGCAGATCATCATGATGGAAGGGCAGCAATAGAGGAAAGCTGCTTACCTCATATCAGACAGGAAGCAGAGAGAGCGGGGAGGAACCACAGGAAAGATGTACCCTTCCAGGGCACACCCCCAGTAACCTACTTCCTCTAGCTATGCCCCATCTGCCTACAGTTACCACCTAGTCAGTCCATTTTAAACTAGGATGACCTGATTAGTTTGCAGCTCTAATAATCCAATCATTTCACCTCCAAATATTCCTACATTAACACAGGAATTTTGGGGGAACATCTTACACACATCCCTGCTGAGAAAACTGAGACTTAGGTTGTGATACTCAGGGTCACATTCCTGGAAAGTGGCAGAGAAAAACATGTCCTTCCCTTATGTTAAAGAGGTATGAATTCTTCCATAATACTTTAAGCAGTGTTATATTTCTTTTGTTTTTCCATAAATTTAATTAGCAGCAAGTGTAACATCATACTCTTTAAACTTCCCATCTTCTGTGAATTATCAAGAATCTTAGAAATTCATTGTAGTTCAGAAGGGAAGTCCTCTATCTGCCCTCTCTCAAATGCGGAAGAGCCCTGGCATCATTGACTTTGTTGGTGCTTCTGGTATTGTTGATGCTTCTGCTACTGCAAAAAGGATCACTGAGTGGGTAATTTATAAACAACAGAAATTTATTTCCTCATTTCTGGTGGCTAGGAAGCTCTAATTTGAGGAGCTGGCATCTGGTAAAGGCCTTCTTGCTGCATCATCCCATGACAGGTGGAAGAGCAAGGAGGCAGTGAAAGAGAGACAGACAGACCAAAGGGAGCCAAACCCATCCATTTGTAAGGAAACTACTCTTGTGATAATGGCATTAATCCACTTATGATAGCAGAGCCCTTGTGCCTAATCACTTCTTAATACTGTTACAATGGTACTTAAATTATAATTATACAAGTCTAGGAAAAAACAAATATTTAAACCATTGCATCTCTTAGGGTCTCACTGCATCCATTGTCTGACTGATTCTACTGGTCCATGCTTCCAGAAGTCTTATGGACTTGAGTTTCAACATAGCCTTGTAATTTTGCATGGTATTTGAAAGAGGATATGTTAGGATTCTCTAAAGACACAGAACCAATCAGTGGTGGTGGTGGTGGTGGTATGTGTGTTTAGGGGAAAGAGAATTTTTAAGATCTGACTTTCATGATTGTGGAGGCTTGGTGAGTCCAAAATCTGGTGGAATAGTCTGGCAGGCTAGATACTAAGGGAAGAGTTGAGGTTCTACGCCAAAGACAATCCTCTATAGAATCCATCTTATTCAGGAGAGGTCAATCTTTGTTCTAGTAAGACCTTTAACTTATTAGATGAAGCTCGACCACATTATGGAGGGTACTGCTTTATGCAAATTCCACCCACTGGAATGTTAATCTCATTTTAAAAAAAAACACCACAGAAAATGCTCAGAATAATGTTTGATCAAATATCTGGGTATCATAGTCCAGTTGAGTTGGCACATAAAATTAGCCATCACAGGATAAATCAATTCCTTCAGTATTGTGTTCAACTGAAGTGCCCTTCACTGGGTCCCTCAACTCACAGCTCACAGTGCCTAGCCTTGAAAATCTAGTCCCTCCTCTTCCCGCCCCTCTCATACACACACACACACACACACACACACACACACACACACACAACACTTGCACCTTACACAGCCATTTTCCCTCATGATATCACTGTCTCAGAGTTGTTATTGCTAGGGTAGATTTGTTTTTATGGACCAATTCTTGATAGTCTTTTTTATATCTTGAGATATCTAGCAATTTAACTTGAAAGCAAATTAGGCCCAGTTTTCAAAAGTGCAAAAAGGCCCATGTATCATCAAAGGAAAACCAGATCTTCAAAATAGGTAAGACTACTTTCCTTTGAAAGTGGAGCTAACAAGAAGAAACACCTTTTATTCTTCCTTGAAGAGGAAAACATCTTCCCATCAAGATGAAGACAGAGACTTTTTGATGCCTTCTCTAAAAAGCAACAAACAATAAATCTAAATCAAATAAGTTAAACTTTGTTGGGTCTCATAGTTACATGTGCAGCTAAACATATAGAATGATATCTTCTAATGTAAAAAAGGAGGTTATATATGAATATGTGACTTTATATTTTTATTTGCCTGGGACAGACCCAGTTTGGATAATAGATTATTAGACCAATTAGATTAGAGAATTAACATTGAAATTTTTCTGAACTTTGTCTACTTTAGTTAGATAAGGAACCCATCTCCTATGTTTCTAGTGTTTCAAAGGTGGATATATATGTTCTTACCATCTGAAGTACAATTTTCCATATTTCTTTATTTAACAAATGTTTATTGCAAACCTACTATGTGCTGGGTACTGAGTTAAACACTCAGAACAGACAGATTTTAGGTCTTATAGGATCAAATGCATGTTAACTAATATTATTGAATATATACTTCATATATTGTTGAATTTATGATGAGGCAGGAAAACTGATCAATGTTTCCATAGTATCTTAGTCTATTAGGGCTGCTATAACAAAATGCCTTAAATGGGTAACTTTTGTAAGGAGTAGAAACTTATTTCTTATAATTCTGGAAGCTGGGAAGTCTAAAACAAGGCACTAGCAGTGTCTGGTGAGGGCCTTCTTCCTCATAGATGATACTTTCTCAGTGTTTCCTTCCATTGTGAAAAGGAGCTAGCTTGCTCTCTGGAGTCTCTTTGATAAGAGTGCTAATCCCTTTCATGAGGGGCCTATTCACATGATTTAATAATTTCTCCCCAAAGGCCCTGACTTAATACTATTACATTGAGGATTAGTTTGACAGATGAATTTCAGGGTTCATAAACATTTTTTTTTAATTGCTTCTTTTTAGTTATAATTGGAATCCATTTTGACATACTTATAAAAGCATGGAATATATCTTGTTCTAATTCAGTCCCCAATAACCCTTCTTTTCCTTCCCCTTTTCACCCCTGCTCCATTCCCTCTCTTAGCTTTCTGCCATTTACCCACAGATTTTTTTTTAAAAATTAATTTCTTGTGGACATAAATTATGGTGAAATTCACTATGAAATATTCACATATGAACAAAGGAAAGTTATGTCAGATTCATTCCACTGTCTTTCCTTTTCTTATCCACCTCCCTTCCTATCATTACTTTTTGTCTACTCCTCTGAACTTCCATCTCCCCCTCCCTTATTGTGGGTTAGCTTCCATATATCATAAAGGACATTCAACCTTTGGTTGTTTGGAGATTGGCTTATTTCATTTAGCACGATACTGTCCAGATCCATCTGTTTACCAGGAAAAGTCGTGAAGTTATTCTTCTTAGTGGCTGAGTAATACTCCATTGTGTATATCTACTGCAATTTCTTTATCCATTCATCTGTTGAAGGGCACTTAGATTGGCTCCATAGCTTAGCTATTGTGAATTTAGTGCTATAAACATTGATGTGACTGTGTCACTTTAGTATGCTGATTTTAAATCCTTTGGATATATACAGAGGAGTGAGATAACTGGGTCAAATGGTGTTCCATTCCTAGTTTTTTTTGAGGAATATCCATTCTGCTTTCCAGAGTGGTTGCACCAATTTCCAGTCCCACCAACAATATATGAGTGTACCATTTCCCCCACATCCTCACCAACATTTAGCATTACTTGTATTCTTGAAAATTGGGGGGAGGGGTGGCGGGGATGTCACAAATCTGATCAGAACACATAGGAAAATTTTTTCTTAATTTTAAATAATCAACCAAGTAAAACATGAACTTTGGAAAATGGAACAAAGAAGTCCATTTCATTATAACAAGTTGCTTTCTAGTCTTCTAAATCTTTCACAGTGTAAGAATAGCATGAACAAAGGTGTGGTGACTGGGAGGGGATAAACAGGATATACAGGAGGTTAAGAAAAATTCATATTGAAGAATGGTAAGGAAAAAGACTATTTCTAGCTCATATAAAAGTCTGGAAGGCTGCGTGCTGCTTTAAGATGCTTTCATCTTCTTATTCTGCTATGAGTACCTTCTATTCCCAAAGTCACAGAAGATCCATTCCAGATCCTACATGGCTGTTCTAGTTTTTAGCTATGACCACATTTCAGGCACAAGGAAGGATAAAAGTGACCAATCCTAGAAGTCACGTGTACCTCTTCTGCTTACCTTCAGTTGACCAGAACTTGGTCATATGGTGATGTTACTATACCAAAAAGGCAACCGGGCTTTAGCTGCATATTCTAAGTCTATAATTTATAAAGAGGAAAACAGATTTTAAAGAATATCTAACAGTTTCTTCCACAATCCTACCCTTTAACCACCAAAATATCTTTGCTTTTAGTCATGAATGGAAAACTTCCAAATACAACAAACCTTAAAGTGATCTGCTTCAGCTGGGTTTTTTTTTAATTGAGTAACAAAGAATTCTTAGAGGAAAATAATTTTAAAAGGCTGGAGCCATAATCTTATCTCCAAAGATGCTGCTTTAGAGTGCTACTTTAAATTGTTCAGTTTTGAATATAGCAATATCCTTCAAATCTACAAGGCCCAAAGCCCCAAGTTACTGAACTCTGAGTTAAATTTATATTTAATTTCAGGATTAGGTTCAACTGTATGTAACAAAGACCCAAATTAATACTCTTTTGAAAAGGTACAGGTTTATTTCTTATTTTAAAGTCTGAATGTGGGCTGTGGTTGTGGCTCAGTGGTAGAATGCTTGCCTCGCATGTGTGAGGCACTGGGTTTGATTCTCAGCACTGCATATAAATATATGATTAAAATAAGGGTCCATCAACAACTAAAAAAATATTTTTAAAAAGTCTGAAGGTAAGTTGTCCAGGGTTGGTGTGGTACTCAATGATTGTCTGAGATTTAAACCCCTTCTATCCTTGAGCATGTCCTTCTTCCCTAGCATCATATTAAAATTAAAGGTGACCAATCCAGAGACAGCCATTATGTCTTCATTCTCTTTTGCAAAGAAAAGGAAAACCTAGTGCAAACCCACTCATGCTGCTCATTTTCACTAATTTGTCATTGGTTAAAACATGTTCATGTATCCCTACACAGCCATAAGAAACACGGAAAATTAACCCTCCCCCATCTTTCTTTCCCTTTTTCCTCTCTATATAAGTTTGGCTTATTTTGCTTAACATAATATTCTCAAGTTACATCAGTTTTCCTACAAATGACACAATTTCATTTTTCTTTATGGACATTTTCTTTGTCCATTTTCCCATTGATGGTTTTTAGTTTGGCTATTGTAAATTATGCTGCTATAAACACGGGTATGTTCGTATCACAATAGTATGATGACATTAATTCCTTATGGTAAATACCAAGGAGTGGTATAGCTGGGTCATATGCTTGTTCCATTCTTAGTCTTTTGAGGAACTTCCATACTGATTTCCATAGTGGTAGTATTCATCTACAATCTCACTAGCAGTGTAAAAATGTTGCTTTTTCTTCACATCCTCTCCAGTATTTTGTATTGTTTGTGTTCTTAATAACTGCCATTCTGCTAGTTTTTATTTTAGGCAGCTCTATGCTTCGGTTAAAAGTTAAGGATACTACTATCGTAGAAGAAGGAAGAAATGAATATTGTCAGACAATTGACAGTCTTTGTCACAAAGAATTTAGACAAGTATAATAAAATATTAATATATAGATGTGCCAAGACATTACAATGTAGTTATTTGATATATTTGATGCAGTATTTTAAAAGCAGCCAAAATTATTTTATAAACAATATTTATGGGTTTTCTAATTTTCTCAAAGTCCCAATGAAATCCTGCAATAGCCTATATTATTTCCATATTCTCCAACACCTTTCTAACTTTTCTCAACTACATTCCCGTTTGATCATCCATTTATCTACTTTTCTTTACACATGTCAGTTATATTCCAACTAGGGCCTTCTCACTCTTCCTTTGTTGTCTGCTTGGTTAAATTCCCTCCCTCTTTCAAGTCTTTACCTAGGTGCTACCACCTCAATTATACCTATGCTGACAACCTTATTTAAAGTTGGTGTTTCCTTTACTCTCACACTCCCAATATAACTTTACCTTCATCAATTTTCCAGTATCATTTTCTATCTTCTGATGTCTATATAGTTTATTTATTTGTTGTGTTTATTATTTGTTATCTGCTCCCACTAGAGTGTAAGCTGCACAGAGCACATTTTTGTCTCCCTGCTTGTTTATTGAAGAATTCTAAGTACTTAGAAAAATGCCAGATATATTATAGATCCTCAATAAATAATCAGAACATGAATGAATGCTTTTATTTTAGAACAGCAGTAAAAAAGGTAAAAGTAATATTGTTATTACCTTAAAAGTAATATCTTTTCCTTAGTTCTGGTATGTCATTTTATATTGGAACACCTCCTCATTGCCTTAATGAACTACATCAGACATAAGATTTTGTAGTTTTTAAATCAGTATTGTTAGTGCATGATTACATAGTAAAGGAAACACCAGCTTTAAATAAGGTTGTCAGCATTAGGTATCATTGAGGTGGTAGCACCTAGGAAAAAACTTGAAAGAGGCAGGGAATTTAACCAAGCAGTCCTGGAAAGGGACTGATAGATAATATTCTGGGTTATTATTTCTTAAGAGCATATTGTTTTGGTCTTAAGATACTAGAGTTTGTGTATATTATGTAAGAGATTTCTAGGCTACAAATATAAAATTTCCAACTCAATTTAATTCAAGCAAAAAGAAAGAAGTAAGAAACTGTAGGAAACTCAGGAGATATGGGTTGCTTTGTGGTTTTTGGGGACTCAAATGTTGTCATCAGGACTCTCTCTGGCTTTCTCTGTCCTTCTTCCACTTTTGCTCTCATCTGTTTTGGTTTCATTCTCAGTGGTGGAGGTTTATATTGTTCTCGAAGTTGACAATCATTTTTTTTCCTCATCAGGACTTTGATTTACCAATCTTTGTGTCTGGGCAATGGGGCACTTTGGCCATCTTTGTAGATACTTATTTCTTGGCATGGAAGCCAGCTGCATAAATTGAGAATCATATCAGAATCAGGAGGAAGGGCAAAATAAATAAATTTTATTGTGTTGGGTTTTTTAGTAACATATTTCTCATATAAAATTGCTTATATAAGCAGTATTTTTAAAACCAGCCAACGCTAAAAGACTTTACAAGAAATTAGCATATTTTTTGTGGTGTTAGGGATTAAACCCAAGGTCTTATGCATGTGTGGCAAGCACTCTACTAACTGAGCTATGTACCCAGCCCAGCAATTTTTATTTCTTAAATGGGATTATACCATTAATACACTTATATTCATATTTTTCTTTAAGTTCTTATCACTGTTAATTTCTAGTGTAATTTTACACTTAATGATTGGTATACAGTCTAGACCATGATGACAAGTAGATTGATACTAATGTTTACCCTCAATTTGAAATCCAAGAGGATTTTACATTTTAAACTATCATTCTTCATAATTCTTAGCTGCAGATGGCAAGAATAGAAGCAGATGATCACTGAGAAGCACTGTCTCACTCTCCTTTATCTCCCTTGACTAAAGTGATGGAGGAATCACAACAAAGCAATCCTATAGACACCTTGCATGGGAATACTGTGGAGCCAATTTACACATATATTTTGAATGACATACCAGGGTAAGAATATGATTTTATCAACTTAAACTGAATTTTAAAGAAGTTAAGTATGCTTATAAAAAGTTATCTATGTAAATATTTATTTGGTATTTGGTTAAAGTGATATAAATGGTAACTTGGAGATGGGATGAGCTATGGAGATTGTTGTCTAGGTTACAGTCCCCAATTTCTTCTACTTGATGGGAAGAAAAAAGATAAATGATCAATAAACATGAATTATTTGTGGAATCTGATTTGAACATATAATAATAATTATATCAATAATGGCAGCTAATATTTGTTATGTATCAATCCCCACTGCTTAGCTCTTCACCTGCATTTTTTCAATTTTGTTCTCAAAACAATCCTAAGAGGAAAATAGGCAGGTAGTATTCTAAACATCTCTGTTTTATCAATGAAAAGATAAAGACATAGAGAGTTAACTATACTCACACTAATAAGTGGAAAAGGTATGATTTGAACCCAATTGGCTCTAACTGCACTGTCTTATATATTGTATTGTAGATACTAAATTACTCATGAAAATATTCCTTCCAATAAAACAATGAAAAATTTTTCTCTAAATAAGATTTTAAATATTTCTTTATATAAATTTCAATCCTAATATAGTGTTTCTTTGCTCAGATTTTTTATTGCTTTTGTAATTTATTTTTCCAACTTTCAACTTAAAATGATTATCATTTACTTTTCATCCCATCTCTTGTTTGTTCATTTTTAATAACTTTATTATTTTTTTTCTGTGAGAGCTAAATGTACTTTCATTTATTCTATTTCTTTCTCCTTTTCTTTCTTTTATTTTTTTATTCTCAGTCTAACTCAGAATTTGTGTCCTTGTCCTTTTTATTATATATCAGTCTTTTCATGTGATATTTTCCTGCTTCTGTTTTTAATAGTTCGTTATTTAAACATGATTATTTTATTTATTTGTTTGAATTCTAATTTCTTTTCTGTAACTATTTCCTGTTACCATCAACTTTGATTATGATACACCTAGAACAGAATGTTGAAGATAATACTCCAAGATCTTTTACCTTCTTGGGAAAGAAAATGATAATCTTCATCTTGAAAGAAGTCAAGTTCATAAAGGCTAATGGCAATGAAAGCTCTATTGGTACTGATATGATTATCAGAGAAAGGTAATTTTCTCTGAGTAAAGGCATTTTTCTCTTGATTGAGGTTAAAACATTTTTGTTTTCCTTGCCACATTTTGTCTACCATCTTTATGTTCTTTATGAGAAATAATTATTCAAATAGTTAATGTGTTTTTCCTTTACTGGTATCATAGAAGCTCTGCTTTTCTTCACTAATTAACACATTCTGCTTATTAAAAATGAGCATTTGTATTAAATTTACTTATAGGAGTCATACAGTGACCAGTATTTTCATGTTATTATCTGATACTATTAATTTACCTTTGATTATATTTTTTTGTGAAAACCCCTTTTTTTTTTTTTTTACCTTTCTCATGTTCTTTCAGTGTTTTTCTTCTGCTGTCATTCCATCTACATTTGATTGTAATAGAGTGAAAACTATTGTGCCAGAATCCCACTGCCAAAGAAAACTAACACCAAAAGTGTAAATGTGGTCTGATCCTCTCATTTTAAGACTTACCAAGTCTTTAGAGGTCAGATGACTACTAAAGTGTAGCCACTTCCAAGAAAGACGAACAATAGGAAAATATGTATTCTGAGGTGGTCCAGAATAGGGAATAAATCTTTGAGACGTGTATGGCAAAATCAAGTATTTATTCATAACAGGTTCCAAAATATTCATACAATATATCTTTAAATGCTGTAGTAGAAGATTTCCAAATGACAATTTGATTTTAGAGTTAAGAAAATATTATAATAACATATCTTTCTATACCACATATAAAATACTTTTAGTGATTTTTAGCTGACAATCATATAAGAAATGTAATTTCATGATTTTTATAATGGAATGTTATAGTATATCTTATTCTACTGGCAGCTTAGTATATTACCAACTCTTACATTTCCCTGAGGAGGAAATTCCTTTTAGTACATTAAATGAGGACTTAAATCAGTTATAAAGTGACTACCAGCAACTTTTTGTTGCAGATTATCAGGGCTGAGTTTTTACAGATGAGCTTGATTTCAGGGATATTAATGACACCTCCTCTATTAGGTCCCATTTCATGTCATTTTACTCATCTTGGGTATTTCAATTGGATTAAGTATTTGACTTTTTATCAAATATAAACATTTGGAAACATGGCCTTTTCTAGGGACAGTATAAATTTATTGATTTCATCATTTCAAAGGTGAACTGTTGATTCTCATCATGGAATGGTGGCAGAAGGGAGTGAGGGGAGACAAGAGTGAATGAAGCAATGCTGTATCTTCACTGTTTCCAAATCATACACTTTCTTTAATTCATATATTTTTTTCTGATTTTTTCCATCAAGACTTAAAAAAGTCTCTATAAAATTAAACAGTAGCATGTTGTTTCCCTTAAATAATAATGAGACTAGATCATTATTCCTTTTGGAAAATTTAAGTTTCTGCTGGAAAATGTTATATATAATATCTATTATAGACATTATAATATAATAGTTTTATATTTAAGATAAAAATATATCCTCTCCCAGTTTTAGATTTAAGATGTAGCTTATTTTTAGTTTTTTACTTTTGCACATGCAAAAATATTCTTTTATTCCTTTAGGCAGAATGGTTTATTCCCCTGATCATATACTCACATGGGTCTTTAAGAATCTTTGGAATTGTTTTTCTTGTTTAGTATTTTCTTTTTCTGCAAAAGCAAGCCAGTTTAATTTAACAAGCATTTTTGGCTGCCTTCTATCTGGAGTGTGTGTGCGTGTTGTGGTGGGGGGATATGGGTTGTATTTTGAATGTAATACATTGGTTGTTATCCAGACATTGAGTTGCAAGTAAAAATTTGACATATTATGTGTTTAAATAACCTGAGATGGCTCTGCAATTGGAAAACCTTTACCAACATTTCTAGGCTAAACTAAAATTATATTTTCTTTGATGCTAGAAATAAAATTTGTGGAGAATTGCTCAATTTCATTATCACTTATTTACTCTCTATGGTGTTTAAATCACATTTTATCAGAGAAATTGTAGAAAGTTATTTATATCTTTGGAAGTTATTTGTTTAAGCAAGTTGAGGAAAGGGCAGTATGAAGTTTAATGAAGTCTTTGTGCTTTGTGTACTCCAGAGATATTGAAAAAGATTGCATTCATCAAACGTGAGATTATTTCTTTTATTGGTTGCATTTCATTATTTCAAATTTGTGACATTATTGAAAATACTTCTGGCCATTTTCCTTTGTGTTTCTATTTTCTTATTTGTACATATTCCAATTAGAAAGTTTAATTACCATTAAAATGTAATAGGATAAAGATAAGTTTTACAAATGATAATATTAAAAAAGCCACATAACTCTTTAGGAAGGTTCAAATGCTATTAGAATATGAAGCAAGAAATATATGCTTGTCAAATATACAGTATAAATAAATAATTTTAGATGAAAATGGTTGACTACATTTAACAAAGAGTCTACCAAATAATGAAAGGCTAAAGAGTGGTTGTTAGATTTGATGTACTTCATTGTATATTGTAAGTAATTGCTATCCATAAAAATTCTATGGCTTCTGTATAAGAAAAAGAGACATTTTGACAGGCAACACTAGTATGAAGTGACAGCAAGTACAAATCCTTGGCAACTGTCATTATCCTGCTGTTGAATTCACATCCAAACTATGTGATAACTTAGACCTGCGTGTTTGTTACTGAGCCATGGTCTGTCAAAGTAGCCATACTTCTTATTTATGAATAGTATTATTAGCCACATGCAGATTTATGTCACAGAAATCTCAATTTATGAAGAATGCTTTGTGTTTCAAAAAGGGGGAGAATAAAAACTCCATGTTATGCTATGCATACACTGAAATTTCTGGTGAAATGTTTAAGTAAAAGTTGAGCTTTTAGATACTAATAGATTGGTTTACATTTTTATCCCATCATAATTAATTAAACATTAGTAAAGACTTAATAAAACAAAAAATAAAGCAAATATAATTTAGATTATTAATTATTTGACATTGACTATCCATTATATTGAGTGTAATTTTCTCTATAAAGGTAGTGAGAAAGCTGATTATATGTTAGGCCATGATCAGTGCAAAGTAATACAAAACTAAAAAGAGTTTCCAAATGAGGAAGATTCATTATCCCACCTAAGAACTTTAGAGATAAAGTCTAGAATTAAATCCAGTGATTTGGCAGTATTAGCAAAAGCACTGACTCTTTATATCTTGCTCTCCTCCATCCTCAGATATTGGCTAGATGCTTTTTGCAAAATGCTTCATAATAGGTTCACTCAACAAATGTCTGTGAAAAGATGTATATTAGGTCACTTCTCTCTCTCTTTTTTTTTAAATTAGGGCAAAGAAACAAAACATTCTGCAGAAGACGTCTCTTCTTGTCTCATTAGCTAGAATTAGATAATAAACATATTTTTTAACCTACCAGGGCAAGGGATATGGAATTACCATCCTTGGCTTTACGCCATTGCCCTCTGGGGCTGATCAGTGGATACCTTCCGTGGGCATATCAGTAGCTTTGCATCTAAAGAACATAACTGAGGCTTTGCATCTAAAGAAAAATGGGGAGAATGACTGTTAGATAATTAACCAGCATTGCCTGACATAAATTTTGACTTTAATTTTGTTGTATTTTAATTCTTAAATTATGCTTGGGCTGGGGATGTGGTTCAAGCGGTAACGCGCTCGCCTGGCATGTGCAGGGCACTGGGTTCAGTACTCAGCACCATATAAAAATAAAATAAAGATGTTGTGTCCACCGAAAACTAAAAAATAAATATTAAAAAATTCTCTCTCTCTCTTTCTCTCCCCCCTTTCTTTGTATCCTTCTCTCTTTGTCCAATAGCATTTTTGTGACACATTTCTGTACAATATCATTATTGTCAAAATATAATTTCTGCATATTAATCACTGGTTGAGTTTCTTTGGGAGCATAAGAGATGTAAAACAAGGATCTTACCCTTGCAGAGTTCGATATGAAATCACATAACAAATAAATTATCACAGAACTATGCAAAATGGTACATAAGTGTATTAATAGGACTGAATGTAATGCTATGGAATAAGAACCAGAATCTGGTGGAGTTAATTCTTCTCATATCTGCTCAGCTTGAACAGCTTTGGTGAGGCCTTCTCTATGTTCCTAACCCCTGAATTTCTCCCTGTAATCAGTACTTTTTCTTCATATTTAGTTATGATTAATAATTGTGAATTTGTATGTGTTAATATTTGTTAAAGATTTCTATCTTCCACTAAACAATTATTGTTTTTATGGAAGATGGTCTAGAAATTGTGAGTTCTGAATTTAGATTAATATTTGTTAAACTCTTCTTAAAAGAAGTATAATTATAGTATAGATTAGCTGAGTGACTACCATGTGTAAAAAGACATATTGATAAGGACTATAGGAGTCAGTGTATTGCAGTTATAGCTGAAGGATATTATAGGAAAGCTATAAGCAGTTCTTATTAGTAGAAATCCTTGAAAGTGCGACCAATGATATGACTTTATTAGGAGTTTTCCTTCAATTGCTATAAGAAGACACTATGTTCACTAATGCTACTAAAATAGAGAAAATGAAAAGAATTGCCCTTGTCAAGAGTAGTCATCTCAATTCTTATCATAGTCTTTTTATCTGATTTTTCTATACTCCTTCCTAAGCATATTTTCTTTTATTTTTAGAGTTCATGTCTTATTTGTTACTTTGTGAAGCAAAAATATGAAATCAGATTTAATGAAAACCTAAGAAAGTAGGCATCATTATACTAGCTTGGAATATTAAAGGGGTTATAAATTCCACAATGTGTACTATCTGTCTCTGATAATCTTTTTGAATATAGTAAAAGCCAAATGTAGATGAGATACAGCCTTGTTTGAAAGGAGAAAAGATTAGTTAATCTCTTAATCCGTGTATCAGCTTTGTAATTCATTACATTCATTGTATCCTATATGGAAATTGTCTAAAAGATTAATTTTCTTAAAGTACTATAATTTTTAATTAAATGTTTTATCAATATTGCTTTAAGATTAAATTTAGACATGTTCTATTTCACCTTCCTCTGAGCACATATAAAATTATTGAATATTTACACATTTTATACACATATAGATGCACATAACTATATGTGCTCTTTTTTGTAATTCCTGAAGAGTGATTCAGATTGCTAAAATATTTTCTCCAAACTAACCATAAATTATAATTCAGGAGTAATGTACCTGATGTTTTGTTTTTGAAAAAAAAATATATAAAAACACTTGTGTCCAAGTGAATGCCCTTCCTCTTAAAATATTCACTTTTAGAAGTATTTCTTCTAATAATATTGCCATTTTGGAAGCATTGAAAGTTTCTCTTTGGATTTACAGTTAGAACATGGGCACATTCTTTTTTGTCTCCCCTTTTCTTTTTTCCACTTACAAGTAGATTTATTAATGTACTGGGATTTGGAGGAACTGGAGCTATGTTTATTTCAGAAATATCTGAGTTACATAGGTTTAATCACTAGTATATAGCAAAAGTAACAGTAAATACATTAAATGAGTTTAATGATATCTTTAAAGGTTCTCAATGTATCCCCCATAATTATATTAAATAAATCCCACTGATGCAGAATTTATGATTATTATTAGGGAACATTATTTTTAATATTCTCAATAACTAATGACAAAATTTAATCTTAAGAAATTTTATTAGAATTTTCCAGAAAATAAAATATCTGGATCTCAATTTGATATTAAAAGTTGATAATAAAACTGAATCACTGTGTAGCTGAGGTGGAAGGCTGAGTTTTAACATGATTCCCAAGATTTCTATCAACTAGTTTACATGCCCCATATAATTCCCTCTTCTTGAGTGTATGTGGGACCTATAAATATAAGGAGATATCAATTCCTTGATACATTAATATGGAAAAATGGAAAAGATTTTTGCATATATATTTAAGGTACATAATCAGTTGCCTTTAAGTTCATCAAAAGGGAGATTATCTTGAGTGGGCCTGACCTAGTCAGATATTTAAATAAAAGAGATCAGAGGAATCAGAGAGATTAGCTACTTCTGGCCTTAAAAAAAAAAAAAAAAAAAAGATAGTCACAATGAATTCTGCAGCAGATAGAAACTGAATTTCGGCAACAACCTGAATGAGCCTGGAAGAGGACCCCAAGCATCAGATGAGGTTGCAGCCCCTGCTAATTTCTTGATTTCAACTTTGTCAGGTCTTAAAAGGATCCAGCTGAACTTTACTATGACTCCTGCCTGACCCACAGAAATAGTGTGATAGTAATAGGTCTGATTTTAAGTCATTTGTTACATGGCAATACAAAACTAATATAGATGGGAAAATATCAGGGTGGGTATGTAAATAGATATTTTTTAAAAGGAGGTTTATTTCAGCCCTGCATAGTGGTGCACACTTGTAATCCCAGCAACTCGGGAGGCTGAGGCAGGAAGATTGTGAATTCAAAGCCAGCCTCAGCAAAAGCAAAGGCACTAAGTAACTTAGTGAGACCCTGTCTCTAAATAAAATACAAAATAGGGTTGGGGATATGGCTCAGTGATTGAGTGCCCCTGAGTTCAATCCCTGGTACCTCCCCCTGCCAAAAAAAAGAAGCCAGTGGTGTCATTTGAAGGCCTCAGAGCCACAGGGACTGATGATAACTTTCAGTCTGAGTCTGAAGGCCGGAGAACCAGGAGTGTTAATGACAGGAGAAGGCAACATGCTAGCTGAACGGATTCTCAGTTCCTATGCTTTTTGAGCCCTCAAGAGATTGGATGATATCCACCTGAATTGGGGAGGGCCATCTACCTTACTTGGTCCATGAATTCAAGTGTTAATCTCTCCTGGAAATGCCCTGACATACCATAAATAATATTTCAGGAGATATTCAGGCATTCCATGGCCTAGTCAAGTTGATAAAATTAACTATTATAGTAAGATGTGGGTATGAACTTAAATATTAAATACATTATGCAAATTGACTATATTTTCCAATAAAAAGACAGACTGTCTTGGTGAAGAGAATAGTTCTATGAACATTATATTAAATGTAAATGGGATAAATTTTCAAACTGAAGGACAAAAACTATCTTTGTGAGGAGAATTATGTGAAGACATCTATATATCTATATGTCTCTCACTATATATGTTTGGAGGTGTTAAAGAGAACTTCTGTCCACCTCCAAACATATACCTATAGCTTTCTAAGATTTCAGAGGAGAAAAGGATACCTCAAACAATAAAAGGTGGGGAAAAAACAAGGGAAAGGAAAAAAAAAACAGGGAGACTACAGGCTATGATGACTTAAATACAATCTAGATATGAGACCTTTATTAGCTAAAAAGCATTACTGGTTTTCTGCTGCTAATGTAGATTTACCTTCTGTCATGGTTTGGATATGTGATGTCTCCCAAAAGCTCATGTCTGAGACAATGCAAGAATATTCAGAGGTAAAAATGATTGGGTTATGAGAGTTATGAATTGATGAGTGAATTAATTAATCCACTAATATTGACTAACTGGGCAGTATCTATAGGTAGGTAGGATGAAGCTGGAGAAAGTAGATCACTGGTGGTGTGCCTTTGGAATTTATATTTTGTCCCTGGTAAGTGGAACTCTCTTTGCTTCCTCATGGCCACGTTCTTAGCCACTTTCCTCCACCACATTCTTCCTCCATGATGTTCTGCCTCATCTTGGGCCCAGAACTGTAGAGTTAACCATTTATGGACTGAGACTTAGACCTCTGAAACCATGAACCAAACAAACATCTCCTTCTTTAAAATTGTTCGTATCAGGTCTTTTGGTCATAGCAGTGACCAAAAAGCTGATTACAAAACCTCCTTCAACTACCATTCCCTGACCATTGCCCTCCCATATTCCAAATCTCCATTCCCCTCCTAATAGTATCTGTTCATGTGCACTCATTTGGATAGCAGCTTCCTTCCATTTTCTAACAAATGAAAAATAAGGAAGTTTACGCTAATAACTAATACTATGGGGTGATAGTTAAGTAGAGATTCTGGAGCCAGACTACCTGGATTTGAATTCTGTCTCTGATATCTCCCTTCCATATGACCTTTGGCAAATCATTTAAGCCCTTAGTTTGTTTATCTGTAAAAAGAGAATAATAATATGGGATGTTGTGATGATAAATATGTAAAGTATTTAGAAAAGTGACTGACAAATACGTGCTATGTAAGCACTATTAGGATTGTTACTTTTATTATCAATATGGAGGTTATGATATAACATTTATTCTTTGTTTGATCTTGTGAACCTAGTTACAGTCCCTGCACCTGGACAGTTTAGGGTCCAAAACTGATGGAACCATTCAAGGAAGACTCTTTGGGACAGGATTGGAGAGTTGTCCCTTTTCATCACTTCTGTGTTGTTTTGGCATCCCCAGCACTGGAATGTTTGGGGACTCTCTGAGGCAACACTTTATCATGCACTCTTTGTTATTGTGATAGGTGATGGCAGCAATGAGGAAGTGAGGAGAGTGGAAATATCTGTGACTCTCACTAACCAATTTTTGTAGGTACTTAGGAAAAACTATTAGAAATTTGTAATGTACTACTTTGAGGACTATCAGAAATAAATGGGGGAAATTTTGAAGGGAGAATAAAGTTCTATATTATGATGATGAAGTTATCATGCTGGCAGTTGATTTTAATTCCTCACCTTTAAGATTGATTTTAGGGAGAACAATCTTACCTTTTGACCCACATCCCTTTGGACCAACACTGACAAATGGTCTAGAACCTAGACTTACAATTGCAATACTGCATTCTTATATGCTTCTATGATTAGAAATAAATGATTAGTAATAAAATGAATTACATATATAACTATAGATTCAATTGTGATTTTAAAAAAAAGAATTTGAGAGTGTTTAAGCACAGCCAGGCATAGTGGCACATGCCTGTAATCCCTGTGGCTTGGAAAGCTGAGGCAGGAAAATTGCTAGTTCAAAGCCAGCCTCAGCAAAACTTAGAAAGGCCCTAAAGCAACTTAGTGAGACCCTATCTCTAAACAAAATTTAAAAAATACAAAAAAGGTTTAGGGATGTGGTTAAGTGTTTAAGAACCCCTGGGTTCAAAACCTGATACCAAAACAAAACAACAACAACAACAACAAACAAACCCCCCAAATAAAATAAAAACTACTGCAAGCTTATCATCAATATTGTTAAAACAAATCAAGGTTGAAGACTATATAAATATTGGGCCAATATGATGTTTTAGCATGGAAAATGTACTTTCTCCCCCTTTTAGAAATAAATTATTAGAAAAAAGAAAGTCATAAAATAGATTATTGAACCATATATTTCAATTTATTTTTTTTATCATTTTACCAGGTAAATCTTATGTAATTTATTGCACTAACCCTATAAGAATCATGTGGAAATGGGAAAGAATGTTAATGGAAACATTTCCAAAAGGAAAGGGGAAAAAAAGAATTTCCCAAAAGGATGCAAATGCTCTTACCAGAAGACAGGGTAACATGCCAGGTAGCCAAAAACATAGTTAAAGCCTACATAATTAGATAAAGAAAGGCAAAATATAAGTTATATAAAATATTGCATTCCAGTAAAATCTATGTGGACCACATAGTAACATGAGTAGTGGTCATGAAACATTGTTAAATAAAAAGGAATTCAGAAGAGAAAATATACTTAAAACTTTGGAATATGAGAAAACAACTTTTTACTTTGTGGTAATGAAATAATGGATATTAAAATTTTAAATTAATTAATGTATTTATGAAAAATACATTAAAAACCAAAAATTTCAAAGAAAAGATTCTTCCTTCTGCTTTTAAGTAGGGAGTTGTTTTTTTTCACATGAGAATTTGCTCTCCAAGTAATTGTTTGGTTAACTGGAAACTGTTGATGAGATCTCTGAATCTTTTCTTGGACTATTTACTGCTCCTGTTCCAGATTGAAGAGCTTGGTGACCATTTGCAATGCTGCGGCTGTTGCTGCACAAACACTAACAGTGTGACATGACTGCTATCACATACTACCACTCAATACTGCTCTCAAAATTGAAGTAGCTAAGGTGGTGTAAAGGGAGGTCTCACCTTTGCCAGAAGCCACTGATCTTTTCAAGACATTGTTTGCCACAGTCTTGAACCTGGATGGATCCTCAGAGTGAAGGGAAGATCACTCCTCTCCCCAGTATTATCCTCAGTCCAGTGCAGACTAATATACAAACATGTGATGACCACAACAAAAATACTTCTGCATGGATCCCAGAATTTTAGTTCCAGTTAATCCACTGTGTTTCTGCTTTCCCTCCCCACCCCTCTCTTTCACACACACACACACACACACACACACACACACACACACACTATTCCATGTGACACAAGGAAATAATTGAATATTGAAACAGTTGTGAACATAAGGCAGACCAGAAGAAGTAGTTGTGATTATAATAATCTTTGTGGATGTGAAAGATTTGGAAAAGGGGCTGTCCTTTCTGAGTTTTTGACACTAAGCATGTTAATTTATAATAGTATGTGTGTATGCTTGTATGTTTGTATTTGTGAGGGATGGTTTTATTATGTTTTGAATTATGGAGGACCTAACAAATAGGAAAGAGGCAGATTTGCTTTGTGTAAACATAGCCCTAATTATAGTAGTACATGGAAGCTGACCATCCTTATGCTCAATAATTTCACAGCTTAATATTCTCAAGTATTTTGAAGTTTGTTTCATTTTATTATACCAGTAAACTGCATACACATTCCATCTGCCTAACTTTGCTATGTACATTTCATCCCAGGTCATATGGCCCTCTGTTCACATATTGTAGTTCACCTAAATGCCCTGTTTCTGTTTAAATACCAGGTGGTATGACCAGCTATCCCAGTCTGTCTGAGACTGAGGGAGTTCTCAGGATTTTCAATGCCAGGACAGTCCTGAACAAACTGGGAAGAGTCAGTCACTCTAATCTCAGGTCTGCATGAAGCCTTTGTCAATTTATTCCCAGTCATGCTAAACTGACCTTCAGAAATTTGTTTTTGCATTTAAATACTGATAGTTTTATGAGCTTAATAATTATATATATATATAAATTTTTTTAGATAGATAGGTAGTAGTTTGCAAGTTTCTTGAGGTTAGGGCCCATATCACTTTAAGTTTTTTCTTTTAGAATACATAGAGTACTAGTACTTAATAAAGTGAATCTAAGAATTTAAAATTTTTACTTAGGTGTTTCAAGCATTATACAATCTTTCTTCTTTAATTTAATTAAGTAAAGCAATGAAGCTTAGTGGTTATAAATGTGAATTTAAATTCCCAACTTGTTGATTATTTGACTTTGGGCAAGTTCATTAACCTTTCTTAACCTCAATTTCTTAAGAGTGTAAAATGAAGATAAAAATACTACCTACTTTCCCATGATATTGTAAGCCTTAAACAAAATGTTAATTAAGACTATAGTATTTTGTTTAGCACATAGCCCACAATTAGTTATTATGTGGCAGTTGTTAATAAGTGATTGTAAATCAACTCATAGGTATTTTTCCATGGTTTGTTTCTTTCAGGGAGTTTATGTTATCCCAGGCAAAAGCAGTTATTAAAACTACTGATGATTATTTGCAGCCTCAGTTTGGCCCCGACAGACTTTTGCATTCAGCGGCAGTATCAGAAGGGTCAGGATTTCAAGATTGCTGTACACATCAAACAGCATCAGATCACAGCCATGAGGAAATATCAAACCCAGATAGCTACAAATCAAACAGTAAAAACAATTCTTGTTTTATATCAGCATCCAAGAGAAACAGACCTGTCAGTGCTCCGATGGGTCAACTGAGGTAATCAAAGCTGTTCTCTGTTCTTTTTAACCAACTGTTGAAGCTTTTTCTTTTGAGCAGAATTTATAGTTATTCAGCTAACTATTTCAGACATTAAAAGATATCATATCTCTTGGGGCTTGTTTCTGGTTTTGTTTGTTTTTTTCCTTTGAAAGCACCAGAGTAGAATGTTGCTAATTACATTGTGGAAAACACGAGGTACACTTCAACCTGGGTTATCTGAAACTGAAAAGATTATTTGAAGCAAAATCAGAATAGGACCAGGAAATATCTTTGCTTTCAGGATATTTATTTTAAAGTAGAAATGCCTATTTTAGATATTTAACCAATATTTTGACAACAGAATGGAACTGATATGAACTTATTATAAAACCATTTCGTATATGTGTTTTCACATCAAGATTGTTCTCCTAAACCATTAACCTCAGAGTAAAGAGACAGAATATATTGGTTAAAAACTAAAGAAACAGATACTCCCATTACTTTTAGGTGTTTGAATATTTGGGTTTGAATATGTTGTGATTTTAGCTTACCCAAAGTTTTTAAGATGTGGACTTGCTTCTGTGGCATTGCAAATTAACATGATGGGAAAATTCTGGAGTTGAAAATTTGTTTGCCACTTCACCATATACTTTTGACAAGAAAATAATAAAGATAAAACTGGTTTTAACTGAAGACAAAACTTGGAATATCAATTTTTACTGCTCCCAAACAGTTTGAAATGCAGGCAATTCAAATAATATAGCATTAAAGTTTTAGTTATAAAAATCTATCTGAATTTAATAAAAAAATCAAAGAACTGTCATACACACAAAAACTTGTGGAAAATTTTAGCCATTTACTATTTTAAGACATTAAGACTACATTACTATTTTTTGCTCTTAGAACATGGCAGATCTAGCTATTTAATTTTTCAGATATACAATGTTAAAATGAATATTATAGTGTTTTATAAGTAAAATGATAAAAAAATCATTAATTCTAAGATAACTGTTTTGTATAAGCCAGTTTGGCACACTATCCTATTTTAAATGTTTTTGGATATTTAATAGTGACAGTCTCTTTCCATAAAAAGCTTTGTTGGGGAACACTTACATACAAGGAACAATCTTTAGGGCTTATATTTTTTTTAAAAGTTTATGGTAAGTTTTATTTAAAAGATTTTAGTAATTAACATGCACCATTTTTTTTGTGTTCTTTTGTTGTTTTCTTTTAGAGTTTTAAAGTCCTCCTCTCTAAAATTTCAGTCCACTCAGAATTGGCAAAGATTGTCTCAAAGGTACAAACTTCAACCAAGAGTGATTAAAGTAACAGCTTACAAAAATGGATCTAGAACAGTCTTTGCCAAAGTTACTGCTCCAACGGTCACCTTGGTAACTAATGTTCCAAACTTTTTAGCACTTTATTTTCTCCCTTGCTCTTTTTATGGTATTAAAAAATGAAAGATGACACTTAATTGTATTACGATTTTGTTTTTATCAATCCGAACCTGTAAATTGCTTACATGTGTGGGTCTCACAGTCATTTCAGTCCTTTACTTTTTAAAAAATCAATATAAACACTAATTAATTAAACAGATTAATTATTAAACAAATCCAATGACATTATATTTTGTAGAGTTATTAAAATGACAGATCTTAAGTTGAAGGATTAAAATTAGATCATAATTAGATATTCTTGGTGCTTTAATTTACCTTTTATTTCCATATATTTAACTGCTAGAAAATAACTACAGTATATGGGTTGAGTTACTAAACTTGGCAAGTGACTCACTTGGGCTTCTGTTTTGATTGTTAGAACCTTTTGTTTTATGGAAATGTGTTACTTTCTTTCTCATAAATCACTTTGTTTTACCTCTTGTTTTCTTCTAGTTGCTGGAGGAGTGCACAGACAAGCTGAATCTGAACATGGCTGCACGACGAGTGTTCTTGGCAGACGGCAAGGAAGTCCTCGAATCTGAAGATATACCCCATGAAGCTGATGTTTATGTTTCAACGGGAGAGCCCTTTTTAGATCCATTCAAAAAAATTGAAGGTAAAAAAGGGGGAAAAAACCCTATCCCCCATACATAGTAAATTGCTTAAGGGGTGCAATTAAAAAATGATTTTCATCCCATCTTTTTTGCATGGTTTAACAAAACTAATGTTTACGCATTTACAGCTCAGTAAGAGGATAATGTGCTTAATGAAAGAAAAATCCACTGACAGCCACGTTTATTGCCCTTCATTAGCATTGGTGCTTAATTTAATATAGATCTGAATAGACATTAGGGAGCCTGCAGGAGGTTAAATGGTGAAAATATAATAAATTAAATCAGAGATTATTGAATTTACTGTTTAGTTTCTGTGACACTCAACAGACATAATTCATTAGACTTATCTTCTCAGAAATTAGTTCAAAGTTTCAAGTATCATTTATTCACTTATACTCTTGGTTCTTTTTCAGATGGCAATCCATAACTATGAAAATATGGCCAGTAATGAAAATATAATTCTTATATACATGTGATTCTCCTAATAATTTTTTTTCCAAGGTACATGCAGAAGCTTGATTTAAAAAAAAAAAAAATCTTGAAATACATTTGCATGTGCCTGTGCACACACAGAGACACACACACCTATATGTATAATCTCAGAACAGATTTTCTGGTCAGGTTTTTTTTAAAAGTGCATTGTTTTTAATTATTCAGAAATGTGAGGATTTTCTAAAATTAAAACTTTTTTTTAAATGTATCCTTTGTGATTGAAATGTATCCAGTATCTAGTATCTAAGAATATCCTTCAAAGCATTTTGTACCCAGAGTTTGTTATCAAGTGCTATGTATGATAATCAGATTTAAATAACATAAAGAATAAGAACTTTGCCATAAAAATTCAGTGTTTCTAACTGCTATACTCCCTTATGATTTTTATACTGTATTAGATGTAATTTTTTCTGCAGATCTATAAAGCTGGTGAAGCAAAGGCAAGTCTAGGCAGTAATTGCATAAGTAGGAGAAAAGTAATTTTGGAGTTTATTACAGATGAGGTGATGAGAATCCCTCTTGTATTAATGTTATTATATAAAATAATGTTAAGATTTCTATCTTTTTGATAATACTTGATCATAAGAAAATAAGTAATTTCTTGAATTCGATAGAAAGTTCAAGATAATTTGGTCTTTGTAAAGAAACTTGTTGCTGTAATATTCATTAAAAATTCCCCCATGTGATCATGTAGACCTACATTTTTGCTTTAACTTTAAAAAATAGCTGATTTTATTTTGTATTCATTGAATAATTTGCTTATGAATGATGAATCTTAGTGAATAAATGCATTTCTATGATTTTTTTAAAGTCAGAAGTTTATGTAATGGTTACTTCAGTAAGAACCTTGATCATTTTATTATTTGTCTTTCATATGAATAATGGTATTATAGAAGAGAGATGCATAAAAATATTTATAGCTAAGCTAAAACGAAAATTTCCTGGACATGTATGCCCAAAATAATAATGTCACATATATGACTAAACTTTTTCAATGATTTTTAAATGTATGAACTAATTTTCTCCTACTTTTTGTTTCTCTTTTATCCTTTGAAAAGCCAAGTCCAGGACAAAAACTTCTCTGCTTTGTCTGCATATCTTTGGCTGTGTTTCACTGTGACATGCACTGCTGTTCTTTTAGCACCAAAATGTTGGCACACACTCCTGAAAATTTCACACCATCTCTTGCTGGATCAGCAAGCTTAACCCACCAAAATCTGGTGTTGTGCAATGGTTTTTGACTGATAATCAATCTTTATGCTGCTCGACAGTTGTTGCTGGGACACGGAGTAGAGCAGGTGGCAGATGTGTCTTGTCTTTTGAGAAAAGAAATTGTAGGTGAGCTTGGACACAGACTAGCATATCACATGTCCATTAAAAGGACTTAGGATAAGTATAATGGGGAAAAGTCCCTCATTTAAGTTAAGCTCATAGATAATAAGCCTAAACACTGATATTTGATTTCATTCAAAACATTAAACATATAAATAAATGTAAATATATAGCTAAATATTACCTTTCACATATATGTATGTATGTAGGTGAATATTTAACTTGATGTGGGTGATGTCCACATATTCACATATGCTTTTTTATATCATCTAAATCAGATTTAAGATAACCTTTTGAACATGTATTATAGATTTTTCAGCAATTTGTGAACTTGTTGTCAAAAATATACCATAAAAATAAAGCATGTTTGAATAACTTTGAAGATAGTAGATACATTTAAAAGAAGAGGAGGAATTATCAGAAGTTGGAAATTTTAATATGCTAAAGGTAAAGCATGGAAAAATAAGACTTGATGTTGCTGCTATAACTTTCTAAATGAGCATGAATATTTTGTATAAAATCAGCCAAAAAGCATTAGAGTAGGTAACTGGCCAATATTTCAAGTTAATGATATTTGTTCATGCAGCAATTTATTAGAACCTACTATGTGCCAGGTAATAGGCCAGATCAGAAACAAAGTGGGGACTTATGATGCTGATTTCTTTTTTTTTAAATTATTCTTCTTTTACCTCTGATTTCAATTCAATTTGTTAAAAAATTTAAATCAGTAAAATTTTTTGTTGAATACTTACTGTATATCTGTGAGGAACCTAAACTGTGGGGTAAATAAATTATAAATCCTTAAAACTGAGAACACTGTTCAACAATGTAAATCAAAGGGGTCCTTTACAGAAAAAATTACCTTATTACTGCCACAAGAAGGCCAAATAAGACAATAAATAAGACAATATATATTTAGGCAACTGTATTTCAATATCTCATTGGTTTCCCTGTGATTTAGAAAATCAGTGTAAATATTGAAAATTTCCTGCTATTAGAAAATAATTACAGATTTACTAAGATAGGGAAAAAAAAGCCAAACATCTCTGATTTTTTAAAAAACTATTTTACTGTCCCTTTTGGACATCACTGTAGACAACTAGAGGCACTGCATTTAATAGAAAGCCAGAGAGCTATTCATCATATTACTTTGAAATACAAAGCTTTCATTTAGAGGTCAGGATAAGGTCAAGATTGACATGAAGCATTCCATGTTGCAATGCAATATTAGAGTAATTCTTAGATTTTGAAGTTGAATACCTGATCATGAACATGAATTGTATATGGAAAAAATCAGAAAATAGGAAATTTTATATAGAAAATTATAGATGAAAATGTTTTGTGGTTTTATAATTCTGGAATTTAAATATTCTGATATTTATTAGTCATTCTGGAATTGGGAAGGTGTAGTTAATGAATTGTTATAAAAGACATTTCAAAAATTTTCATTTTCAAAAAAGAGTCTTCAGTTTCATGGGATTTATTCACAATTTCCTGAAGCTTCTGCTTAATGGTAGTACAATGAAAGTTCTTGGATGAGATCCATACATTTTATAAAAGTTCAGCCCCTTTATAACTGCTAGGAGATATTGGCAATGCAAATATAGCATAAGGAATGGTTTGTGCCCAGTGATTAATTAAATATCTTAAATAAAATAGGGGGGAGGATTTGTTTAGACCCAATTCATTACCTAATGAATTTTACTGCATGGATTTCTTATTGTCTTTAAATTTTTTTAGTTTTATATTTCCACTATTTCCTGTATATCCTACTCCACTATTTGGCTTTCAGAATTATCATTTACAGTGATACATTTCAGTCCTGAGGTTTTTTAACCAGAAGTGAAACTGAGTATTATAAATAAGATTCTACATCTTTTAAATACTGTATTGTGAAGATGTAGTAACAGGAAAAAAAAATCCATGAAAGGAGTTCTTGATAGTACACCTAAGATCTAAATTTAAACCTTAAGATTTTCTGCTAGCTGCCATGTGATCTACAAAATGAAATAATTTGCTGTGACAGCTTGTGATTGACAAGAATATGTGTGAGCATATTTAAAATAGGCCATCTTTTCATGTAGAAGTAAATGTCAGTGAAATGATGGATTCTCATCATTTTAATTATTGATGATTTGGAAATATTTCAATTCCATGACACACAGGACACATTCTAAATAGCAGCATAACACTTTTTCTCATATCTGCTTCAATAATGAAATGTTCTGTCATATTTTGTTTTTCAAAAAATGCATTAGTTTAATGAACCTGGATTCATGTGTTATATTCTGGTTCATTATATGTTTACTAAGGTTGTTGTTTTTAATAGTTGTGTTAAAAGCACAAGTGTCAAGAAGCAACCCACTACTCATATCACACCACATCTTGCTATTTCTCCTTCTGGATCTAACACAGAATGCAGTAGTGTTTCCTACACCAATGGCTGCTTCATCCTGCTAAAGCTAATACTTAACTTCATGATGCCTATCTATAGGGCAAACACTAATTTATTTAAGCAGCTAAAGGAGTTAGGGTTAGTTTTCCCAAATTTATTTTTATAATTTGGTTTCAATAGAACATATGCTAGGTGATTTTGTTGTTCATTTTATCTCCCACTTGGCTGTGTATACTCAAAAGTAGGAAACTTGCAACACAGAGAAGGAAAAGATTCTTCTGTCTATTAATATAGATGAAGATAAAGTCATAAGCATGTATTTCATGTGTTTCCCTCTTCCAAAGGCTTTAAATCTGTAGTAAGGGTACTATGTAAATAGAAGTGGATTTGAAGACAATTGCGAGAGACCAAAGGGGGAGAAAAGGGACGTTAACCAGTAGGAAAACCTAGAGCATTTGCATGTGGTTTACAGCTTCCCCTCATACTGTCAAACATGAAATCACTGAGAAACACCTAAATTCTTAAGATAATCATGAAATATTGAATTAATTATACATATACACAAAGGATATACTTATTTAATGAAGATGCCTACAAACATACTATATTCCTGATAATTTGAATGGTTGGGTTTCTGTATATCATGTACCCAGTTATGGCT
Source organism: Marmota flaviventris (assembly GCF_047511675.1). Lineage (NCBI taxonomy): Eukaryota > Metazoa > Chordata > Mammalia > Rodentia > Sciuridae > Marmota > Marmota flaviventris. Next base: position 33,634,085 of record NC_092506.1, read on the forward strand.
TTAAGTTTGTTAGGTGTACTCCTTATAACCCCTGAGTTAGTGTTACAAATCCATAGTCCCTTATCTGTAATTCCCAAACTCAAGATTGTAGAAATCCAAACAGCTTTACCTTATTTACTATAACTAATCAAGTATATTGTTGAATAATAATTAATGTGTTTGACTTTAGGCTGCTACCCTGAACTTCCCTGACGATATTACATAATATATGATATATACACATATATCATGTAATGTATATATAATTATATATAATAATTATATATAATATACATGTAATGAATATATATCATGTGATGTTATCTTAAGAATGTTATTTTATATATGTATATATCATGCAATGTTATCTTAAGAACTTTTTTGAAATCCAAAGTTTCTAGATATCAAACCACACTTGATCTTAATGGTTTTGTATAATATCTTTCTGCTACAGCTGTGAAGAACACTGATAAATGTTAACTATCACTAGAATAGTAATTCAGAAGGTATATAAATATTGTCCTTATTACCTCAAGTTGTTTGTTGCATGGATGAGAATGGACACATTCCATCTCTCTGACTAGAACTGAGAGAGTATATGGGATGTAATAAAAACAAACAACACCCTCAAAAACTGTGGTTCCCTGTCTAAGGAGTCAGAAAGAACAGTCCAAGTTAAATGAGAACATTTGTTCATTTATCTAGTGAACATATATTTATTGAATTCCTACAATGTTCTAGGCACTGCTCCCACGTCTTATGGATATAGTGGTCTATATGGACAGATGTTTCATAGAGATTAGGTTCTAGTGAGGTGGAATAAGATAAAGAAAATAAACATAAAAAGAACCAAAATAAGTATTGACAATGTAAGTGTTATAAAGGAAATAAAAAGTGTTGTAGAATAGAAGAAATAATGTTATGGAAACAAAGGGAGGGACTTGTAAAATGAAATGAGCATTTACAGTAAACTTTAACTTAAAACTTTTAGACAATTGACTGCCTACCCTGCTTGTTACTTTACCTGAGAATTCATTTATACATTTGGTAATTACTTTTTCAGAGCAGTTTGCCTTTCACGCTGTTCATTTTTGAAGCTTTCAGACATCTGCTAGGAGAGCATGAGACATGCATTATTGTTTAGTGGAAAGAATGCTAGACGTGAAGTCAGATGATCCTGTAAGATTCTAGCCCCCAGTGTGTGACCTTGGGCAAACTGGTCTGCTCTTTTGTTGCCCTTATCTATAAAACAAATGTAATAATACCTTAAAGGATTATTGAATATTATCTTATTTTTCTAATAAAGATAAATTATTTGAAGATTAAATGTCTATAAATCCCTAGTCTAAATTTTAAAAAATGAGACCAGCATTTTATAAACAGTGTAACTAAGATTCCAAGGCTGTCACTTAGAAGCTGTGTCCACTAATACCTTCTGAGAATAATTGTCTGTGTTCAGGAATACAACAAAAATCTTGTTTCTATTTATCATTGCCAGGAAAGCAAATTAGAGTGTAAACCTGGGCAAATCACTAATCTCTCTAAACCTGAGTTTCCTCATCCATAAATCAAGCATAATTGTATACACCTCACAGCATTGCTATGAGGAGTAGCAATGATAAGGGTAAAAATCTGGCACATAATAGGTGTTAAAAATATTGTCTGTCTAACTGCTTTGTATTCACACTATTTTGCTCCATCCTTTTCTAGGCATGTCTCCACAAGCTTTTCATATAAGTTTCATAAGTACCTGATTTTACTACAAAAGGTATTTTCCAGGTCTGAGATTTTTGAAATATATTCAATCAAATTAAAATCCCTACTGAGCAGTGGTGTGTACAGCTTGGTTTGGGAATCTGAGTTAGAGGCTTTGAACTCTCGAAATCTGAGATTTAGGTAAAGATCAAGCCTTTTTATAAAAAGAGTCCTAAATAGACTCACACTGCTCTGTTCCAAGATTTGTATTTTAAACTATGTTCATAACCCAGGGATAGCCTTAACTTTCAGCTGCCATAACTTATTTAAACAAAGTTCATAGAAAAGTTCAGGGAAAGGGTGACAACATTTTGATTGGCACAATAGATGGGATGTTTGTAATTTTAATCAAATTTAAATTGAAGACATACTTCAAATGATATGTCAGACTAGTGTTACTGAGTTAAAATCTAATGACAACCACTGTCATTATTAGTTAAATATAGCCATCATGCCTATAGCAATAAATGATGACACTTAAGAACATGCAGAAACAAAGAGCGCAAGTATTTAGAGAAAAGGGAGTGACTACAAACTCAATTGAATGCAGGAATGTGACGGATTTAATCTATTTACCAAACATAGGAGCAATTGTATTTTGGGCAGATGATATAATTGAATATAGCAGTATGTTTTCATACTGTCAGAGCATTTATATTTTATAAACTCATCTTGCACTCATGAAATGATGTGCTTGTTCATATTTAATGTCATTATCTATACCTACTTGGCAGTCAGAGCATTAGTGTGTTTTCAAGTTTATTGCCCGACTACAAGAGAATGAATTTTTAAAGATAAGAAGATTTTTAATAAGCTCTTGAATTTGAAGTTCCAAGTTTGCTGCTTTTATTTTGGTGGTAGAATAAGGCAAGATTCTTTTTGCTTGGTACATGCAAAATTTAAAGTTTTAATGTGGAAAGCACCTGGATTTATTTAATTTTATGGCATTCATTGGATTTTCATTTTTGAATTAAACTGAGGAAATGTAATTATATTGTAGATAGACTTTTTAACACGGAAACAGACTAGAAAATGCTTTATATTTTTCTTGATTTGGCTAAAAATTAAGCCAAGAAAGTAAAAGAAAATGTGGATTCTTCAAAATAAAACATAATTCATAGTTGGGGCATAGCATTCTTTGAGTGCTAGAGAAAGAGTAAGTGTATAAATAATTATACACTGGGATTCTTCACAGGAAGCATCATCTAAGGTTATGCTAACCTTTTAAACCTCAGAAAAATCCAGCCACCACTCTCATCTTTACCCAGGGAGAAGTTTCTAGGGAGAAGTGACTGTGGAAAAAAAGGCTGAGACAATTCTGGTTATGGATGCTTTGGAGGAAGCCATGAAGTGTGGCTAGCAAATTTAGAGGAGGAGATGGATGATAAGGTGGGAAAATTCTCTGGAATTTGGGTGTATAGGGCAGAGACTTTGCTGAGAGCACAGTTAAGATGGAGAATCAAGAACTGTCCATAGAGGAACTCCAATGTCCTACTGTTGAGATTCATGCTTGAAAAGGCAATTTATTTGTTCCTGTTATTCTGGAGAAGCTCCCTCTAGGATGAATACTTCTTATGGCTTTTTTAAGTCCCCTTTTACAACTGTCATATATTTGTAATCATCATATTTATAATTCCTAATGAAATGTCTGTTATTCCCTCAGACCAAGTTTGCTTAGGATGGGAACCATGGCTGCCTTACTTAGCATCATTTTCTAGCACAGGCCCTGGCACTTGATAGATAGATGTACAAGATTGTTCAGTGGATGTATGAAGGACCAAATGAAATAGATCATTGTGAACCATTTATGTCCCAACAAGGAGATAGTAGAAGAGAAGGGAAAAGATTTCCTTAGAACAGCCTGCTTGACTGTACTGAGTGAGTAGATGTTTAAGAGGAACATATTAAAAATCCCCTACCCCAAACTCACATGTAGAATTGTTAATGTTCCCATTTGGCAAAAAATCAGAGTGTGCCAGCCCAAAAGTAATTACATTACAGAGAGGCTAATTGTTATGCTATAAAGACCAGACAATGTACAGAAGTGGATAAATGATTCTCTAAGGGATGTATAGAATCTGAGGATCTAAGGTTTTGAGCTTTCCTACATCCTTCCATGAATGCCCTATTTTAACCATTCTTTCCTCTTCCATCCTTCTTCCTTCCTTTTTTCTTTTTTTTTTTGGAGGGTGGGGTGGGGGAGGAAGTAGGTGGGAATGGAAAAGGACTCTCAGATTCATTTTACACTTTTCTTAATATTTCTTTCTTTTCTTTTTTTTTAGAGAGAGAGAGAGAGAGAGAGAGAGAGAGAGAGAGAGAGAGAGAATTTTAATATTATTTTTTAGTTTTGGGCGGACACAACATGTTTATTTGTATGTGGTGCTGAGAATCCAGGCCGAACGCATGCCAGGCAATCGCGCTACCCCTTGAGCCACATCCCCAGCCCCTTAATATTTCTTATAGTACCGTGTATAGATGGGTTCTTACTAACTGTTATTGAAAATAAGGAAATAAGGATGAGCTTGAGATAGCATGACCTTTGGGGAGACCACTTCTTACTGCCAAGGGACCTGTGGGGCCATATTCACTCTTTTCTAATTCCAACAAGGAGATGGTTGGAGGACGCGTAGAGATTCGAGGGAGCTATTCTTTCATTCTTACATAGGTACAGATAATCTCAGTCCTGATAGCTGAAAAATTTTGGATTTTGGAATATGAGAAAGTATTGAAAGACAACTGTTGAAAGCACTTATTGGTGATGGCTAGCATTTTTCCTAGAAGTTCAAAGTAGATTTGGATGGGATTAAGGTTCTTATTTTAGTACTCAGCTTGGCTCCTTGCCCCACATGCCCTACAGTCCCCTCACTTTGTGCTTACTGGTCACTCTACCCATTGCCAGCCTCTGAGATTATCCTCTTCCTCTTCAGGGCTAGAGCCTAGTTTATCTTTGTTAAGCATCCTCAGGTTCTCCATGGAAGGGTCTGATTCTCTTTTTTATTCTTGCCTCTGGAAAGGCAATCAGGTTTCCAACCACATTTCTTATCATGAAGTCATATGTCACCTCATGCTCTAAATAGAATGGTTCCTGGGATCTTCAGCTAGGAAGATCCCAGGAACCATTCTATTCTCATGTAGGAGATCCAGGCTCATATTTTTAGTGGAGCATTCTTTTCTTCACTTATCCCAATAGCTCTATTGTACAAGGAAATGAATTTTGCCTTAATGTAAGGAAGATTTCCCCCATCTGTCCAAAAGATAGAATGGCCTGATTTGGGGAGGTATCATACCTCTCAATGTTTTGCATGAGGTATAGATCATGTTACATCCTGTTCTCCTTGTTCTGTCTCTGCCTCACAATAGCTCATCATGTTGTTGCATGACTCAGCCTTCACCTACATTGTTTTCTCCTTCGAGATTATGCTTTGAAATTTTTGCCTATTCCTTATATTCTTCAAATCCTGCCACATGACTTTCCTAAGGGAAACCTTTCTTGACTAGTATAAGTTGTGGTAGTTTCCCTACTTCATGTTCCCTCAAATCCATGTGTGTACCTCTTTTCCCAAGCATACCAAGAACTCTTTGAGGTTTTCTGTGTGCAATGTCCTTAACAGGGAGCATGTGTGAAATGCTCAATACATATTTGTTGAACAAATAATTGAGTGGTTAAGTCAATAATTTTTAAAGTTTCTTTCAACCTCAAAGTTTTACAGTGCTGAAGCTAATCCATAGTATGCACTAGCTCTATAGGTTTTTTTTCTTCTTCTTACTCTGAGTTATTCTCTATGACACATATTCTCTTTTCATAGTAAATTCAATTAGGGACATAATAATGAAATAGCTAATTAATCATTGATATGAAAATGCAATATTTTCCCAAACACAGAGAAAAAAGGAATCAAATTAATATCCACCTAATGAAAGCATTGTTTTAAATTAATCTAATAATAATGAAATAGTACTCATATTCTACAAATATTTGTTGAGTATTACTATGTCTCAAGCACTATATCTGATATTCTCTATGCAACAGGAAACAAATACTTAATGTTGAAAATGAATGGTTGACATTTTTTATTTTATTCAATATCCAACAAGCATATTTTTAGCAGTATACCAGAAACTGAGATACAAATGTGAAAACACATTGCAGTCCTTGCAATGCTCACAGTCTAATAGGAACATACATATAAAAGCAGAGAAGTTCAATAAAATAAGTGGCACATAGATCAAGCTGGAAAACCTGAAGAAGGTAGATCAAAGAAAGCTTTCTGTAGGAGGTGGCACTGAGAAGGAAGGGAGATGGCTTAGCAAAGAGAGAGGGGAAAAGGCATTAGTAAAGTTTGAATCCAGGAAAGAGAATGGTATGTGCTGTTAGTTTATATACATCTGCCTGCTCCTCTGTATTTCAGTCATTCTCAAGTGGACATAATTTTGACTCAGGAGACATTTGGCAATTCTAGAGATATTTTTGGTTGCCCCAGTCAGAAAGGCGCTACTGGACAGTTAGTGGGCATTTAGTGGGAAGAGGCAAGGAATGATGGTCAACATTCCACAATGCACAGGATACGCCCACAGCATGGGACATGGAATGTCAGTGCTTGCTGAGCTTGAAAAACCTACTGTACTGCATTGTATTATTCTGATTGAAGATAATAACATCTGTAAATGTTACAGTATTTTGTCATGAAGACCTTTTGATCAAAATATAGACATTTAATAAGGACAGCTACTTTTTAGATGGCACTGAGGAGCCATTTTATTGAATGTAGGGAATTGTTAAGATGTTTGGAAATACACTTGTTTTAAATTAGGAGAATTCTTTTGTTACTTGACGTAAATTATAGGCACTTGAGGAAATATACAGGGTCATAGTTAAGAAAGTAGGTTTTGGAGTCATTTGGGTCTGGGTCTGATCTCTGATCCACTTAATCTATAGATAATACACATCTAGTCCCTTAATTTCTCCAAGGTGCATTTTTTTTGCATCAATAAAATTGAGATATTAATATACCTACTTCCTAAGGTTGTAAGAATACAATGGGTTAGTGTGTTTAAAACAATTAACATCGTACTTCCATTAAGTGCTTAATGAAAATCATGAAGATAATAATAGCACAATTAATATCTACTATTTTTATTTGCCCATAAATGTTTTATCTGTAGAAACTCCTTTCATTCATATAATAAAAAAGGGGATTGCTATTATTGTTCCTATTTCTCAGATAAGAAAACTAAAACCAATAAGGTTGATTGATATTTTCAAAGTTTCAGAACTGGTGAGAGGCAAAGATGTAGATTCAGGGGATCTGGCTTAAAAGCCCCTGCTCTTGATTAGTAAGCTATGTTACCTATCTAGTAAATTATTAATGCATTTTAGCCATTATTAGTAATATTTCATTAGTCTGCTTTAAAAATATTTAGTTCTATAAAAATTGTATAAATTGCCAGTAAAGCTTTTCCATTTTTATCAATATCGAAAGAGATGAAAATTAGAGTAGCATTAAAAAACTACATATAATTTACATTATAAATTATATTTTCAAATTTTAGTTTATTATATGGTTTTCCTAAACCATCTAGAATTCTTTCAGAAAGCCTATTTGGAACTTCAGAAATGTCATCTTTTCTATTTTAGACCATTTGTAAATAAGGAAAGTGTCTTTAGATGTTGGAATTATGACTATATTACTTTATTGGAATATATTTTATTGAATGAAAGAGTAGCTTTACACATTAATTTTCTCAAGTGCTTTCTGAGCATCTACTTTATGCTTCAAATAAGCATTGTGTGTTTATCCAAATAAGCACACAATTATACGTTCAATGAAGCAAGTTCAATGGTAGAGGTCATGACAAAGAGCAGAGAGGAGAGTATCCAAGTTGGAAACATCTTCTTGGAAGAGATGACCTCTAAATGGAGCTTTGAGGCATGTGTAAGGATTTGAGCTATTCCCAGTTACTTCCACTCATTTTATGCTTTTGTTTGTCAAGAAACTCTCGTAGGCAAGTTTTATCCTTTTCTTAAGGAAATTCTCTGCCATTAGGGGTCATCAATGACCATCAGGGTGGTAAATCAATCATATTTAAGTTCATACTGGGTACAGGTGGGGAATAAAAGTGGCAGATGTATATACACATAAGCAATAAAGTTTACATTATGTAATTACTATGTTTATGAAAAGTGGCATAAAACCAAATTCCTATCATTGAGTCAGTTAAATGCCTAGGAAGAGGTAACATCGAGTTCTAAACCATGTGTAGCATTCTATACCCTGATTCTTGCCTTTTAAGGGTTTAAATATGGGAACAGAAATAGGATATCTACTTATAAAACATTAACTAGGATACATACTTATAAAACATTTAGTAACTCCATGTAAGTATGTTCTAGTACAGTGCCTGACATATTGTAGGCTTTCAAACATTATTGAATGAATGAATGTGTGGGTGGGTGGCACAGGCTCCAAATGCTCTTCGGGTTCAAAGAGATGACAGGTCTTTGTGTGCTGGAGCAAAAAGGGAAGATTTTAAACTGGATCTTGAGAATTACTTGAGTCTGAATAGGTGGAGTTTAAAAATGAACATTGTGTTCTCAAGGGATAAAGAATCAATTGACTTAAGTGGATGAGGGCTCTAAACTAGGGTAAGATAAGATCAGGAAGTTTGGATGGTATGAGATTGTAAACTCTTCTGTTAGATAAAGTTTAAGGGAAGGGACTTCATGTCTTTTTTCATTTTACTTGCATAGAATATGACACATAGGATGGGCTCAGCAGTTATGTGTTGATTGTCTGACAGATAGACCAGCTGGCTGACTGATAAGTGGATAAACTTCAAAACCTATCTCTAAGAGCTTTTCCTTTAGGCAATTTTAAAATTGATATTTTATGAAAATTCAGCTGTGATTAGACTATGGAATGTCAGATGTGATGGAGGAAAAGTAACTACAATTAAGAAGCTCTTGCAAATGATAAGAGGCTGAGAGAGAAATGAAGTGAGTCCAGCTGGGAATGGAAAGAAATTATTTCTTCTAAGAGTTACTCTGAGGAAAAACTCCCTTAGAGTTAGATGTTCCTTCTTCTTTATGTTTCAGGTCATGTTCCCTAGAAGCAGGGACTGAAGTGGGGATTGTTGTCCAGGAGTCCCACTGTGGGAATTCTCTCAGTTGAAATGTGAGTGAGGAAAGAGCACAGAGCAGAGGCTGAAATGCAGCCAAGCCATGTGTTCAGCTAATGTCTAGCCCCAGTCTGAAGGAGGAAAGATGCCACAGAGTAGCCCCTCATTGAGGCAGGGGGACTGCTTTTAGTCCCCACTCATTAGCTTTAGGTGTCTGCCCACTTAGAAGGGAAAAGATCATAACCTTTCAGGCATTTCCTGGCTAGGATTCTTTGAGTCAAGGGCGGTTCTTAGAAGAAGGGGGCAGCCAAGAAATGGTAGCAGACAGGACTCAACAGCTGGAGTTGAGTGCACTAACCTGGTAAAAGGCATGTTGGCAGGGCACCGACAGTGTCTACTATGCTCTGCTATGGTCTTTTCTTCACATAGCATCTTTCTGAGAACCATGTAAAGCTTCCCATCATATCTAGAATAAAATCAAAACCCCTTTTCTTGACCTGCACAATCTGGCCCCTTTCTACCTCTGTGGGTTTGTCTGTATAAACTCTACATCTGACTAAACTTTAGTCTTCATTTTCAAGCATGCCAAACTCATTCTTATTTTAGAGTCTTTGCACTTGGTTTTTACCCTGCCTGGAATACTCTTTCCCTAGATCTTCACAAAGAACTTCTCATCATGCAGACCCCTCTATTAAGATGCCACCTCCTCAGAGAGGCCATTCACTGTCAGTCTTGACCAAGAAGCTCTAAACTCTTCTCAGCTGTCACCCTGGTGTCTTGATGAGTAGTCTTCCAATAAATATTATTGAATTAATAAGTAATTGGTTTGAGAGAAATGAATAAGTATTGAATTTTCAAGGTCTCTCTGGATAACAGTGAAAGAAGTGTGAAAGAAACATTAACAGAAATGACAACTGTGAAGGGTGAGTTAATGTGTGCAGAAAGATGTGAAGTTTTGGTTCATATACATACATATAAATATGTGTGTGTGTGTGTATTGAGTTTGAGATAATGGCAGGAAAATATATGGTTAAGGCAGAATAGTGTTATTAGGTTCACAATTCTAGAACCAAATTCATATCAAGCTCTACCACCATACACCAACTACTAGATCACAGTCAAGTTATTTAATCCCTAGTGTCCTTGCCTGTAAATGAAGATGATGATATTACCAATATCCTAATGTTATTCAGAGAACTGAATAAGTTATAGGTATTAAATCACATAAGACAGCATCTGGCTTACAATAAGCATTATTTCTAATGGAATTCAAGGAGTCTTGCATATAGCAAAGATGGTGCCAGGCTGGGACTATAGTTAGCGAGTGAACTGCCTGTGGACAAAGTTTGAGGAAGCACTCAGTCACTCAGAGTGTTGTGAGGGTAATGAGCATACCTCCTTGAATTATATGGTATTGTTCTTTTATTTGCTTTAGCCTAATCCTTGCCCCTGGCTGAAGTAATTGAAGAGAAAACCCTTAAGTAAGGTTCTCTAAATCCAGATGTAATACCTCTTTTTTTCTGGCCTTTATGGGAGTGGTTTCATGCTGTTGTTAATCTCTGGCTTGGCTCACTGTCATTTGATTGCCTCTCAGTTTTTTCCTTCACTTATGTAACCAGTTCCCATAGTCCCCTCTGTCCAGATACTCAGTGGGTTCTTGTTTTCTTTGTCAGACTCTGACAGCAGGATTCCAGGAAGGAGAGGGAAGAAGCTAACATTTCGAGTGACTTCAATATGTTATGTACTTTCACATATAAGATATTTAATCTTCATCAGGTTGTGGAATGATGTCCATTAGATACTTGGTAGAAGAGAAATCTGAGATTCAGGGATGTATAACTTATCCAGGATCACCAAAAAAAGAGCTGGGATTCAAATCTAGTTTGAATGTAGAGTTTATACTTTTTCTGCTTTGCAGAGCATCTGGAAGCATCCATATGGTAGGTAAACTCCCATTAAACTACAAGAATTCATTAGCCTTTTTTTTCCAGTGAGGTTTTTAAGAATTTTCTGAGAGATACTTTTAGAACTTCTTCTCTTCAATCTTTATTTATTTATTGAAGTAAAATTCACATAACATAAAATTAATCATTTTAGGGTGAACAATAACATTTAGTACTTTCACAGTTTAGTTCCAGAACATTTCCATCAGTCCAAAATAAAACTCGTTTCCCTTTAAGTTTTTCCCGTTCCCCTCTCCTTTCAGTCCCAGGCAACCCTAAGTTTATGTCTTTTTCTATGGATTTACCTATTCTGAATATTTCATATAAGTGTAATCATACAATATGTCATTTTTATGTCTGGCTTCTGCATTCAGTATGTTTTCAACATTTATCTACTTTGTAGCATGTGTCAGTGATTTTACTTCTTTTTATGGCTGAATAATACTTCTTAGTATATATGTGATATATATTTGTGCTTGTGTGTTTATGTATATATCAGTTTGTTTATCCATTCATCCATTGATAAGCATTTGGTGTCCATCTTTTGGCTATTGTGAATAGTGCTGCTATGAACTTACATGTATACATATTTACTTGAGTACCTGTTTTCAATTCCTTTGGAAATATATGAACCCATTAACTTCTAGATCATTTATCTAATTCACTTCTTATCAATTTAAGATTACAAAATGAAAAAAACACATAACTATGCTAATTTTTTTCTTTTTGAAGGCTAATCACATATAAACTTCTAATTTTAATTTACTCTGCAAATTTGTTCATATTTCTGCTCACTGTGTGTATGTGTGTGTGTGTGTGTGTATGTGTGTGTGTGGCTATAAGTCTGTCTGAAGGTATGGTAGCACAGAGGATTTTAAAAACTTTTTAAATATAACCACTCTGAGACTTTAAGGTTCATAGCAACCCCTGGTATGTGTTTTATGTCAATAACAGCAGATTTTATCTAAAGTACATTTTCTAGGTCAAAGAGATCAAGCTTCGTTGAAGGAAAGTGCTAACCGAGAAGCGTTATTTGGAATTTTGGACAAACAAGTAAATGCAGCTATTTTTAGTTTTGTGTAAATAAAATTACACTTCTCTCTTTAGGACAAATAAGACCAGATGAGGGAGGGATCGTTTGTGCTTTTGTAATTTATGTGAAAAGGTATATGATCTAAAATAAAGTGAATGCACAAATAAAATAAATAGCTCAGGTGCAGATTATTTGTTTATGAAATGAAACATCTTGAAAATAAAGGAATGCTGACAGCAGCTTAGTATGCAATATACCACACTCCTGTTCTTACCCTTATATTTTCAAAACCATACATAGTAATTTAGTTGCATTCCCATTAATATTAGTGGGAGTTTTGAAACTTAAATTTCTGCACACATCTTTGCAAATGTATAGGTCAATGTAAACTGTTAATGAAAAACTGTTTTTCATTTTCAGTGAAATGGTTTGGATATCTCACATGGTGTCCTAGAAGGTACCTTCATTCTAGTTACAGAAGAAGAATTATGGTATAAGGTTAATATTTGGAGGTCATCATCTTTAAAGCACCATGGATAAGAAATCATATTTAAGAGAAAAGGTGTTTTTTCACCACAAAGTTCAGGATCTGTGTTGTTTTATAGTCAGCAAAGGGGATTGGACCCTTTCAGCTGGGCGCATCTGATCTGTAATAGAGGCATGCTAAGGTGAATTTTAATTAGGACTAAATTGTGGTATTACTCTTTCATATCCTGAACATCTGTTCCCTTCAGAAATGATGATTTATGCAAGCTATCAGAGCAGACAGCTTGCTACAGCTTATGTCACGGTTAGTGGGAAGCTGGTGGTAGTATTTCAGAAAACCAGCATCTAAATGGAGACTGGCCAGTGTGTATGATATAGGTAAAAGGGGGAAGGGAAGCATGATGTGTCCATTTTTAATTCTGAAGCCAAATATTGACTTGCTTTTTAAAAAACTATCTTCTAGACCATCTTTTGTTAATGAAGAAAGTAACTTGGACAATGAGTGGGCTGATGCTTCCTACTGATATCAAAAGACGGAAAACCAAGCCTGTACTTTCTATTAGAATGAAGAAACTTATTGAGAAGACCTCAGTCCGAATTCTGTTCTTTAAGAATGGCATGGGGCAGGATGGGCATGAGATTACAGTGGGAAAGGAAACAATGAAAAAGGTAATTTTGTACTAAATATTGAAATATGAATCAAATTTCAAAGTTTTAATGATTTTTAAAATCTGTTATTTTTTCCTTCTAAATAGCAATGTGAACTAATAAACTAAAATATCAAGAAAACATTACATATATTCACCTGGTTGGACGTATACTTACTGTACTAATAGCATGAATTACCTTAGCAAAGCAGTGATACTTATTTGATTAATATAGTTGGCCATTTACCTGCTCATAGTTTATACCAGGAAGAACTTTCTAGTTGTTTCAATATTTTAGAAGATATTTAGAATTAAGCTACTCTAAACTAGCTTCAAATCTCAAATATGCCTCTTTTCATTTAGAATAAGACCTAAAAGTAGTCTTGCTCCTTGAAAGAATGAGCAAAATCTGAAATAACTAAAATTTTGTTTGAAAGTATTCAGATAAATTAAAAAAAAAATCTGAACAAGCCTAAGAAATATTGTATAATCAACAAAACTTTAAAAAAATTAAACTTGTAGTATTACTTGTCATAGAAATACCCATCTTTAAAGAAAGTACATATACTTCTCAGATCATCTTTTATATTAAAAATACAGAGGCACTAATAGGAATTTGAAAAATATAGCTTTTCATGGATGTTTCAACCAGTCTTAAAGCAGTCTAATAATGATATAGTGACTCAAATTTATTAAGAATATATGATAGGGAAAGACAGTGAAATGAATCTGACCTAACTTTTTTATGTACATATATGAATATACCACAGTGAATCTCACCATCATATACATCCACAAGACACTAATTTAATCAAAAGTTATAAGTAAATAGCAGAAAGATCAGTAGAGTAGACAGAAGGGAACTGGGGAAAAGAAGAAGGATGGGAAAGTAGAAGTGTTGGGGACTGAATTAGAACAAACTATATGCCAAGCTTTTATGACTATGTCAAAATTAATCCTAATGTTCGATATAACTAAAAAGAACCAATAAAAAATAAAAATTACAAAAAAGTATGAGAGACAGTAAATTACAACAAGACAGTCTAGGTTGGAATCTTGGCTTTGCCATTCACTAGCTATGAGACTTTGGACAATTTAGCTTCTCTGAGCCTCAGTTTCTTCATCTAGAAATCTCTACTTCATAGAGTTGCTGTTAGGATTAAATGTGACATTGTGCATTGAGTACATTGTGCCTGTCACTCAAAGAAAATTTTCGTAATTCATAAAACTCATGATTGGATATGTTTCAGTAATAATCATATATATACTTATGTTCCCAGTAAATATTTTCCATTATCATTTTTAAGACTCATAAATACATATCAAATAGAAATTATTTTTCTTACCAACAGGGGACAACTCTTATGAACTCAAGATGGATGTGGTTTTTTATACCAGACTATTTTGAATTGAATTTTGCTTGAAATAAGTGAATAGTTGACTATAGAGACTGAAACTTTTTACTAAAATAACCATTTCTTTATGTAATTATTTTTGTGGTTGTTTTAAAACTACAACCACTTGAGAATGTTTACCAATGATCTGGGAAATATGGGTTTTATTGCCTTCTTATCTGCAATTTGAATTATAAGTAAAATAAGGGATACTGCACATCAGAGAAGATTGCTAAGGCATGTTGTGAAATCTTTCCTGGAAATTTTGAAAAATAAAGAAGGATATATATATAATCTTGGATTGTTAAAATGCAATCATTCTTGGATATAGATGCTAGATTAGATGACTTCTTGAGTTCAATTCAATCTCTATAATTCTATGCCTCAATGGTAAAATGAGGTAATAGTCACTTACAGATTACATGTTCTTAGATGAAAGGTTGAATATAAATAAAAATGTCACTGTTGTTTTTTGTTGTTATTGCCTTTTTATTGTTGTTGTTGTTTCTAGAGAGAAATTTATTTAAAACTGGGAATTGTGTGATCAAGGGAGTCTTCAGCTTCTTCTTTTCCTTACAATTTTTAAACTTTACAGAACTTCTACTATAGTATATTCATGTATGTACAAAGAAAATTTATCATGTGTATCCATAAGAAACTAACCAAAAAGAAAAAAAAAAATCTAAAAGTAAGTAGTGGAAGAATCAGTAGTGTAGAGAGAAGGGAACAGGGAGAGGGAGGATGGGAGGGAAAAGAGAAATACTGGGGACTGAATTTGAGCAAATTGTATTCCATGATATTTAAATTATATAAAAATGAATCCTATTGTTATGTATAACTAAAAAGAAACAATAAAAATTTTAAAAAGAGAATTTTCACAATTCATAAAACTCATGATTGGATATGCTTCAGTAATTATCATGTAGATACTTACCTAAATATCAGTTTTACAAGTTGAGGTAGAGAGGAAGCAATAAAATGCTAGTCTTAGGTGTCAGTAAGAACTTTTGTGAAGTGAAAAATAAGGCTAAATAATTATTTTGTAAATAAAATTTAAACTTTGAAAAAATTTTTAATAATCACAGAATAATGCCTATTCACAGATTAAATAACAAGTAAGTAAAAGAAATAAGGTAGCATTGTCATAAGAGAAATGTTAATTATTTTCTTTTTCATGATAAGATATTAGGAATGATAACTATGTTTAGATTCTTACTAAGAGTTATAGAAGTTAGGTAGACTGTAAAGGAATATGATGAAGGTTATTAAAGTGGAATAAGGAGAGAATTGCTGAGGATGGCTGGTAAAATAAGGTGGTTAAAGTAGAAAAGTCCTCTTTATGCTCAGAATGGAACCAAATGGAAATGATTGTATTTTAATCATAGATGGGATATCAGAAGAAAATCCACTTAATTGTTTTAGGAATTTAAGTAATTAAGAAACCTAAAATGATGACCAACATGATAAATTTCTTCAATAAATCCTGGAATATCAAAACTACTGCATATTAACTTGAAACTTGAATCTGATAGTTTTAGAAATAGTTGGTATAGTTTTAGTAATCACGCAGCATTTACTTCAACAGGGTATATATTAAATGTATATATCCTTGTGACAGAAATGTTAAGAAAAAATTGTAGGTGTAAGATGCCAAATTAGTGGGAAATGAAATGCTTCAGACACCTAAGATTTTAAGGTTAATATCAAGGTGAATAAGTTTTTTTCTCCACCAATTAGCTCTTGGATTCATTATTTAAAAAATGGTAGATATTATTCAGGATAGCATCTTCTTTGTAAAAAATGTTTACTATTTTCTCAGCAGTTAATAATTGTATCTTGCTTATTTGCTTTTTACTTTGTTTTCTATGTACTGTCACTAATGGCATGAAATTATGTTGATGAAGAAAGTTATGGAAAAGATAATGAAAGAATTGAAACAATGAAAATGACCTTTAACCTCTTGCTGCAGTTTGAACCAGTTGTTCTTTTTGAACTCTATCCTGGGATCTCTCTTCACAATCAAGCTAGGGAGTATTATTTCCTTTCTCATCTGTTGGAGTCCTTCTTCCTGTTTCCTTAGTTTTCCTCTATCTTCATTTACTCAGTTGTTCACATAGGACTGCCCAAGAATGAGTTAAAGAGGTCAATTTTTTGAGATCTTGGGAAATACGTTTTTTTTCCCCCTCCAAATATTTACTCTTCTACTCTTTGTTGTTTCTAGTTTTGCTATTAAGCAGTCTGATACCAAACTGATTTCTTATCCTTTGTGGCTGACACAAAGGATGAAAACATTTAGAAATCTTCTCTTTATTGACAGTGTGCAAAAGTTTTTCCTAGTCAGGGTGTATTTTCAGTCTCAAGTGTCTCATTTTTCTCTTTTGAGAAGTTTGTTGAGTTATTTATTGGACAATGTCAATATTCTCCTCTGTTATTATTCTGATATTATGGAACTTCTAATTTTATGTTAGATTATCTGGAATATTTGCTTATCTTTACCTTTTTTTAAAATTTTTATTGTTGGTTGTTCAAAACATTACATAGTTCTTGATATATCTTATTTCACACTTTGATTCAAGTGGGTTATGAACTCCCATTTTTACCCCGTATACAGATTGCAGAATCACATCAGTTACACATCCATTGATTTACATATTGCCATACTTTTGACTCAATGAATTTTTTAAAAAATTTTCCCTGCATGATCTTTGTTTTCTCTATGTACTTGGTTTTTGTTTGGGGATTTGTTTGTTTTGTTTTGTTTATGGTCTTTTGTGTTGTATACTTTATTTAATTATAGATTAATGCTACATCAATATTTAAGAACTAAAAAGTTACTTAAAAAATCCTGTGAGCATAGGGTGTGTCTTATTGAGGGATAGATTTCATTGACCATTCTTGACTATATTTTTCTTGAGATGGGGATTTGTCAGCGTTGATAGGTTACTTTTCTGGGGCCAATCAGTTTCAACACAGAATCTGCCAATTTGAGCAGTTTGGTAGTCAGGTGGAAAAGGAGGTTGAGTTGAACTTTCTGTAGATAGACTTTCATTTAATTCTCTTCTTTTCAATAAACTCACTTTCAGCAATGCCTGGTGCCATTGATTCCCAATTTGTCTGGATTAAACACTCTCCAAAGAACAAATTTTCTTTATTTTCTAATGCTAAATGTGTAGTTGCCTGATAGGTGGTATGAGGGAAAGGTTTTGATAGTTTAACTGCTTTTTATAAAAATATTCAACCTGTTTTCAGCCTCACCTTTAGAAGTACCTGATATCTCAAGTTTCTGAGTGTTTCTGAGTTCAACAATCTAAGTTCAATTTACTTTTGCTAGCTTAATTTTCAATTGTAAATCATTTACAACTTAATTATCATTTCTCCTTTCTGCTTGTTATTTTTAGGAAAAAGAAAGCTGTATTATTTTTAAAAATATTGATAATGTTATTTTGTAAATAAAAATAATTTCAATATTCACTTCCTATTACAATTGATTATTTTGCCCAATTTCTTGGGGTTTTGTGTACCTTACTTTGGAAAACACAGGGCTAGGTTACCTGAAATAGAACAGAATACTTCTGTCAACTAGAGGCATCATACTCTAGACAACAGACCTGTAGTAATTTTCAAAGTATGGTCCACAGAATACTAGTATTAGAATTGTCTGGGTTTTGTGTTAAAAACCATCTACCTGGGCCTTACTCCAAGTATAATGAATTAAGAATATCTTCATGGTTGGGAGTGAGAAACCAAATTTCAAATAAGTCTCTTCATGATTCCTAGCTCCACTGAAATTTTAGAACTCTTGTTCTATTGTTATAGAACCACAAACTTATTAATTGGTAGCATTTTAAAAAATTAACACAAAATCATATATTTATTGGGTACCTTGTGATATTTTAATACATTTATACATTGTATAATGTTGTAATCTTGGTAAACATACACATTTCCTCAAACATTTATCATTTCTTTGAAGTGAAAGCATTTAATTTTCATGGATTTTTAAAAATCTTGTTTGATCTTCTGTATGTCTCATGTGGTTTAAGAGAAAGTAACTGTGGGACAGAAAAAAAAAAAAAGAGCCTATGGGAAACTAGGTAACTATTAGCTGGATTAGAACAAACGCATGGGGGAATCCAGAAATCAGGAAATGAAAAACCTTTACCAATTTGCAGAAATGGAGTAGTCAATGTATATAACAAGTATAGCTTTGTTAAAAATAAATACTCCCTTCATATTTGTGTATAAACATATTACTTTGTAATTAATTTCTTATGTTTCTGAAAAACCATATATATATTAAAGGAATTTCTTATATGACTCCAAAGGTATAAATAAATAATATAATTTTTAGATTTTTTTAAGCCAGAAGAAAACCCAACTTCTATGATTTTTACCATTTGTTAACTTGAAAAATAACTCAATAAGCCTAAGCAAACAACTTAATAAAATATTTAAGAAACACCCATTTCAACTAAAAAAGTACAACATAATAATCTGATTGTAGATATTCATATATAAAAATTAATAACTATACCAGCACAGATTTTCATAATAATATGGGTAAAATAATTTATAGAGAACATTTTAAGAGATTCAGAAAGAGCACCTGGAGTAACAAAATTTGATTAAAGATGCTCAACATGTATTCCGACAGGGGAGGTCATGCATAATTGGTATGTTGGAAGTTCTTTAAAGAGCTTTTATGAAATGTGAAAAAAAGTTCCATTGACACTAATTATTAATATTTAAAACTTAATCTTTTAATACCAGAGCTTAATATCTGATTGAAAATAAATGCATATTTTTGAATATAGAATTTGATAATATAGATTATTCTCTAGAGTTCATAATTAGCCAATTATCTTCTCTTGATTTAATGTTAATTTTCAGGGTTATACAATAGATTATTTTAGAATATTAAAAGTAATTATTAGTAGTCAGGATTTTTTTCTTGAATAAAATTCTAGGAAAAATAGAAATGTGAATTTCTTAGATGGAAATGAAAACAAATTAGAATTATTAGTCTAAAGATTTATTTACTTTATTGATGATAGTTAAGGACAATCCTTTATATTGTTTAGGGATAGTTAAAATGCAAGCATATATTAAATCTGAAAAAATAAAATTAATTTCTGTGTTTTCTATTAAAATTATTTGTTAGTTTTAATATTTGCATATTATATGATTAATATATTTTAATTTATAAGAACATAACAATAATGGTTAAATTGAAAGATTCATTAATCACCATATAAACCTTGTAACTGAAGTATATTTGTTGAACTTTATCTAATTTTTGGACTGGGGCTCACAGAATTTTATGAAGTCATCTAGTCAAGCAACTCAGTTAACTGTCTTCAATTAACTGTCATATTTAAAATTTATTAACTGGAATAGATAGGACTAGAACATTTTTTTTTACTTCAAAGGACAGTATTTTTGTCATTACTCAAAACTGCCACAATATACTCTTTTTTTACATTTTTAAATTCCTAATGTACCCTCACTTGAAGATGATTTAATGTAACCATTAAATATAAAAACATGAGACATCTGTTTCCATCATATGGAATATATTGTATCAGACTAGTTATCACATTCTAAACAACTGAAAAACTGAACAAAATATGAGAGTCAATTCTTTCTTTATATTAGATAAGAGGAATCACTAGATGTACTGCCTGACAGAATGGGAAAAGTTACACGAGTCTAAAATTAACTGTTTTTGTATCTGAATGCAATTTTGTTCTTGTTTTTATTTATTTGTTTTTAAAATTTTTGTTCTTTTTAGTTATATATCACAGTGGAGTATAATTTGACTTATTTATACAAATATGGAGTATATCTTATTCTAATTAGGACCTAAGTGTTGTGGTTGTATATGATGTAGAGATTCACTGTTGTGTATTCATATATGTACATAGGATATTTATGTCAGAATCATTCCACTATCTTTTCTATTCCTTTCCCTTCTCCCTTCTCTTTGTTCCCCTTTGTCTAATCTACTTTTCCTCCCCGCAAGTTGTGTTAGCATACACATATCAGAAGCACATTCAACCTTTGGTCTTTTGGGACTGGGTTATTTTGCTTAGCATAATAGTCTCCAGATCCATCCATTTTCCTGTAAATGTCATGAAGTCATTTTTTTAATGGCTGAGTAGTATTCAATTGTGTATATATACCACATTTTCTTTATCCATTTATCTGTTGTAAGGCACATAGTTTGGTTCCATAGCTTAGCTATTAAGAACTGAGCTGCTATAAACATTGATGTGACTGTGCCCCTGTAGTATGCTGTTTTTAAATTCTTTGGGTTTATACCAAGGAGTGGTATGACTGGGTCAAATGGTGGTTCCATTCCAAGTTTTCTGAAGAACCTCCATTCTGCTGTTCAGAGTGGTTTCACCAATTTGCAGTGCCATCAGCAATGTTAGAGTGTACCCTTTTCCCCACATTCTTGCCAACATTTATTGTTATTTGTATTCTTTATTGTTGCCACTGAATGTGATTTTTGTACTGAAGTGTAGAGAAAGAAAATCACAGTGGTCTCCATTAGCTGAAGAGATAGACATCAAAGTTTTGGGAGGCTGAAGTGGCTGGAAATTTACAGGCATTTGCCATAAAAGTTGAATTTATTTGGAAGATCATTCTCATAATTTACATATGCATCCCCTTAGAACTTTGGCTGAAGAGTTGATCCCTGTATCTGAACTCCACAGGGATCAAGATACAGTTACCAAAGAAAGAACAACCAATGGGGATGTAAAAGGGAAATAACTCTGGGAATATATATATAAGGTAAGGTAAGGTATTTGCCTTTTGGAGGGGAGAGTTGGAGGGGAGAGGTCTTGCTGAACCTGTAGGCATTCATGAATATTTTAGTCAGGTTTCTCATTGATGTTGCTAAAAGACCTGACAAGAACTTTTAGAGGAGGAAAAGTTTATTTTGGCTCACAGTTTCAGAGGTTCAGTCTGTAGCAGTGAACTCCATATCTCTGGGCCCAAGGGAAGACAAAACATCATGGTGGAAGGGCATGGTGGAGGAAGGCATCTCATGACATGACAGTTAGGAAACAGAAGGAGAGCTCTGCTCACTGGGACAAAATACAAACTCCAAAAAACATCCTTCAGTGACCTGTCTTCACTAGCCATTCTACCTGCTTATAGTTACCACCCAGTTAATCCATATCAATGGATTAATCCACTGATAGGATTAAAACTCTCATAACCTAATCATTTCACCTCTGAACATTCTTGCTTTGTCTTGCATATGAGCTTTGGAGGAAACCTCCTATGTAAACCATAATATGGAATATCTCCAGAAAGTTAATTCATATTTAGAAGAAAAATCAATAATAACAAACTGCAAAATAAAATTATTGGAAAAGCATACTTTAAAATATTACAAATATGTTCAAGAACTTAAAAAATATAATATGAAGAAAAATAGAACTAATGGAACTTGTAGACCTGAAAAACACAATATCTCAAATTTTAAAAAACACTAGTTCCATCCATTTACCTGCAGGTTACACATTAAAGGAGAAGATATCAGTGAACTTTAAGATAGCACAATAAAAATGATCTGAACTGCAATGTAGATAAAAATAGGAAAGTACTGGAAAAAAGGACAGAGTGTCATGTCAACACTGATGGGATCATACCAAGCACTCTAATACATATAAGTTGTGCCTGAAAAAGATTGAGAAGAAAGTGAATACATTTGAAGAAATAATGGCCAATTTTTTTAGGTCATGAAAAATATTGACCACTTTGTTGGAGGTAATAATAAAGAGAAAAGCTTAAAAGTAACCAGCATAGGCGGGGAGGGATACATTAAATACAGAGATACAAATATAAGAGTGTAAGCTGACTTAACAGAAATAAGGCAAGCCAGATTAATAAATCATTAAAATGAGAACATAAACAGTAACTTTAAAGTACTGAAAAGAAAAACTGGTTGCCTAAGCATTTCTTTTTTTAATTAACTAATTTATTTATTTTTACAGTAGAATGCATTTTGACATATTGTACACAAATGGAGTACAACTTCTCATTGCTCTGGCGTACATGGTGCAAAGTCACTCCAGTAGTGTAATCATATATGTATATAGGGTAATAATGTCTGTCTCATTCTACTGTTCTTTCTATCCCCACAATCCCACCCCTCCCTTCACTCCCCTCTACACAAACCAAAGTTCCTTCATTCTTTCCTATCCCCCACTCCACTCTGGATCAGTATCAGCTCATCAAAGAAAACATTTGGCCTTTGGTTTTTTGTGATTGGCATATTTCACTTAGCATGATATTTTCTAGTTCCATAATTTCTTTCTTCTTTAAGGCTGCAAATGCCATAATTTCTTTCTTCTTTAAGGCTGAGTAATATTCCGTTATGTATATGTACCACATTTTTTTATCCATTCATTTGTTTAAGGGCATATAGTTTGGTTCCATAGTTCAGATGTTGTGAATAGAGTGCTGTAAACATTGATGTGGCTGTATTACTGTAGTATGCTGATTTTAACTACTTTGGGTATTACCCAAGGCATGAGATAGCTGGGTAAAATGCTGGATCCATTCCAAATTTTCTGAGGTATCTCTGTGCTGCTTTCCAGAGTGGTTGCACCATTTGCAGTCCCACAAGCAATGTATAAGTGTACCTTTTTCATCACATCCTCGCCAATACTTATTATTGCTTGTATTCTTGATAATTGCCATTCTGACTGGAGTGATATGAAATCTTAGTTTTAATTTGCACTTCTCTGATTGCTAGAGATGTTGAACATTTTTTCATATACTTGTTGATTTATTGTATCTCATCTTCTGAAAAGTGTTCAGGTCCTTGGCCCATTTATTGATTGGGTTATTTGGGTTTTTTTGTGTTAAGATTTTTGAGTGGGGCTGGGGATGTGGCTCAAGCGGTAGCGCGCTCGCCTGGCATGCGAGCGGCCCGGGTTCGATCCTCAGCACCACATACAAACAAAGATGTTGTGTCCGCTGAGAACTAAAAAATAAATATTAAAAAATTCTCTCTCTCTCTCTCTCCTTAAAAAGAAAAAAAAAACAATATTTAAAAAAAAAAAAAGATTTTTGAGTTCTTTATATATCCTAGAGATTAGTGCTCTATCTGATGTGCTCTGGATTGAAAAATCTGCAGATATCCTAATTGGTTTCCACCTATATTATAATCTGATTCCTTTCTCTTGTGGCTTTTAAAATTCTTTCCTTATTCTGTATGCTAGGCATTTTCATTATAACGTGACTTGGTGTGGATCTGTTATGATTTTGTACATTCGGTGTCCTGTAAGCCCCTTGAATTTGATTTTCCAATTCATTCTTCATGTTTGGAACATTTTCTGATGTTATTTCATTGAATAGATTCTTCATTCCTTTGGTTTGGAATTCTGTGCCTTCTTCTATTCCAATAATTTTAAAATTTGGTCTTGTTATGTTATCCCATAATTCTTGAATGTTCTGCACATAGTTTCTTACCATCTGCACTGTGTGGTCAACATTCTTTTCAAGATTATATATTTTGTCTTCATTGTCTGAGGTTCTGTCTTCCAAGTGATCTAATCTGTTGGTGATGCTTTCTATTGAGCTTTTAATTTGGTTTATTGTTTCTTTCATTTCAAAGATTTCTGTTTGTTTCTTTTTCAGAAAGACCTCTATCTCCTTATTGAATTAATCTTTTGCTCCCTGTGTTTGCTTATGTAGCTCTTTATTGAAATGATCTTTTGCTGTCTGTATTTGCTCTCTTACCTCATCCTTTAATTCACAGAACATTTTAATTATATACATCCTGAACTCCTTCTCTGTCATTTCTTCTGTTTTGCTGTCTATGAATTCTAATAATAAAATAATGTAGTAGTAAAGAGGAGTCTAAAGAAGTTGATTAGTTACAGGAGAAGAGAGAGAAAGTGATTTGGGGGAGACAAGTAAGTGGGAAGACAATAGAGTACAAAAAACAAACATAAATAATAAGAAAAATTAAAAATGTTAAAATAGGATATAAAAGAATATACAACATCACTGTAATATACCGTTCAGACATTCCAGTCCCTAGAAGCCTAATTCAAAAGTACTCGGTTTCACAAATGTTGGAGATGTGAGGGCGGGAGAAGAGAGAGGGAAAAAATAAATCTTGAAGGAAGATACAAGGATTGCTTTTATTGGTAATCAATATCTTTCCAGCTTTTCTTTTCATCCAATAGGTTGTCTGTTGTTTGTTGATATCTTCACCCTCAGGATGGTGAAAGTTATTAGTGTGGGAGGGTTGTCTTGGGGGTGTAGCTCCTGGAGGTGATATAGTACTTCCTAGTCCCTAATGGCAGACTGCACCCCAAGGTTCTCCTTTGGGACTTGCTCTTGTGATGTGGGCTCCTGGTCTTATCTCCTTATGTCAACTATAGACCTTGCAGTTCCTGATGTCTTAATTTAGTCTCCAAACTGTATCTAACTCAGCCCCTTTCTTTCTACTTCCCAGTTAGGAACCTTTCTCTCCAGAGGTCTTATGGACTGTGCTCTGGGTACTATGCGCCTGTTGCCGAGAGCTGTTTTATATTGGGCAATTCAAGACCCAGTTTTGTGCCCCAGTTTTGTGAGCTACAGACTGGCTATATAGCCTCAAGTACTGTGCTGGGTTACTGACTGCCAGGGAGAGGGGTAGTTGGGAACTTTCAGTAACTTGATATTACTTGTAAGCCCTAGCTGGTGTTCCAAGCTGGAAGTTGCCCCAACTAAAGATGAACATGAAGGTGTCCCAAGATGGAGGTAGCTGCTTTCAGTGATGGGGTGTTGGGTTGGGTGGGTCCGGGCAGTAGAATTAAGCAGTGTATTCAGAGATGCAGCTCTGTGGCCTGCAGTATTATGGCTGGCAGCTGTCTCTGGATCCAGTGTGTTGTCCCCAGATGTAGGTTACTGCGTGTAGGGGACTGTGACAGTTGTTGCAGTGCCCCAAGATGGAGGTGACTGAGGCAGCCCCACATTGGTAGATGGGGGTCCATATGGGAGTGGTGGCCAGAGTTCCTGCACATGGGCTGAGGCTGTGTGTCCTGTGTGGGAGTGGTGGCCAGGATTCCTGGGCAGGTGGGTGGCCAGGAGTCCTGTGCAAATGCTAATGCTGGTGTTCCTATTTGGGCACCTGGAGGTCCTGTGTGGACAAATGGCCGGGAGTTCTGTTAATTGTTTCTTTTGCTTTGTAGAAACTTTTTAATTTGATGCATTTCTGCTTGTCAATTCTTGTTATTTCCTAAACTGTTGCAGTTTGATTGAGGAAGTCATTGCATATGCCTATATCTTAAAGGGTTTCTTTTACATTTGCTTCTATATTTTTCAGTGTTTCAGGTTTTTTAAATTCATTTTTTATAATTTTATTTTAGTTGTAGATGGACACAATACCTTTACTTTATTTGTTTATTTTTAGGTGGTGCTGGGGATGGAATCCAGTGCCTCACATATGCTAAGCAAGTGCTCTACCACTGAGTCATAACCCCAGCCCAGTGTTTCAGTTATTATATTTAGGTCTTGTATCCATTATGAATTAATTTGTTTATAGGGTGAGATATGGGGGTCTAGTTTCAATCCTTAACATACAGATAGCCAGTTTTCCCAGCACCATTTGTTAAAGAGGCTGTCATTTCTCTAATGTATATTTTTGGCACCTTTGTCAAGAATCAGAAGGCTGCAGCTAAGTGGGTTAGTCCTTGTGTACCCTATTCTATTCCATTGGTCTATGTGTCTGTTTTATGTCAGTACCATGCAATTTTGAAATTAGGTGTTATGATGTCTCCACTATTACTCTTTTTGCTAATCATTGCTTTGGCTATTCTGGGTCTTTTTTTTTTTCATATGAACTTTAGGGTTTTTTTTCTTCTAGTTCTGTGAGGAATGTTATTGGTGTTTTGAGGGGATTGCATGAATGTGTTGATCACTTTTGATAATATGGCTATTTTAACATTATTAATTCTATGAATCCATGAACATGGGATGTTTTTCCATCTTCTAGTGTCTTCTTAAATTTCTTGCTTCATTGTTCTGTAATTTTTATTGTAGAAGTCTTTCACCATCTTGGTTAGGTTTGTTCCTAGGTATTTTTGAAGCTATTGTGAATGGAATTGTTTTCCTGATTTCTTTATCAGCAAAGTGGTGTATAGAAAAGTGATTAATTTTTGCATTATAATTTTATATCCTGCTACTTTGCTAAATTTTCTTATCAGATCTAAAAGTCTTTTGGGGAGTTTTTAGGGTCTTATAAGTACAGGATCATATAATCTGTAGCGATATTTGCCTTTTTGCTTTCCTATTTGTATTCCCCTTCCTTTCCTTTCTTCTCTTACCTAATTGCTCTACCTAATGCAGTACTATATTGAAAAGAAGGCGAAAGTGGACATACTTCTTTTGTTGATGGTTTTAGAAGAAATGCTTTTAGTTTTTCCCATTCAGTATGATATTGGTTTGGGTTTGTTATGTGCAGACTTTATTGTACTAAGCTATGGTCCTTCTGTACCTAATTTCTTCAGGGCTTTTATTATGATTGGGTGCTGAATTTTGTTGAAGGCTTTTTCTACATATATTGAGATGAATATGTGATTTTTATCCTTGACTCTACTTATGTGTTGAATTACATTTATTGACTCACATATACTGAATCATCTTTGCATTCCTGGAATGAAAATAACTTGATCATGGTATACAGTTATCTTAATGTATGTCAATTATGGTTACTAATATTTTATTGAGGATATTTGCATCTGTTTATCAAGGATATTGGTATATAGTTTTATTTCCTTGATGTGTTCTTATCTAGTTTTGGTATCAGGGTGATGCTGGATTTATAGAATGAGTTTGGAAGTGTTATCCCCCTTTTCACTTCATGTATAAATTTGAGGAGCATTGGAATTAGTTCTTCTTTAATGTTCTGAGCACAGTGGTGCACAAATATAATCCCAGTGACTTGAGAGGGCAAGGCAGGAGGATCTCAAATTCTAGGCCAGCCTCCACAACTCAAAAACTTTCAAAAAAAAAAAACAAAGGCAAAAAATGGTGTATTAGAATTCAGCTGAGAATCCATATGGTTCCAGGCTTTTCTTTGTTGGAAGGCTATTTATTATTGGCTCAATCTCTTTGTTTTTGGTCTGTTTAGGTTTTCTATAATCTCTTAGTTGAATTTGGGTAGGTTGTTTGCATTTAGAAATTTTCCATTTCTTCAAGATTTATTTTTCTATGAGGTCGTTGATATCTCCTTTTTCAACCCCAATTGTATTAGTTTGGGTCTTCTCTCTCTTTTGGATACTTTGCTTAAGGGTTTATCACTCTTGTTTATCTTTTAAAAGAATGAACTCATTAGATTTCTACAAAACAAACAAACAAACAAAAAGAATGAACTCTTTGTTACATCGATTCTTTATATTATTTGTTAAACTTCTCTATTTAATTTGATTTTGATCTTAATTATTTTCTTCTTTCTATTAGTTTTGGAATTAATTTTTTTTTGTTTTCTGGAATCTTGTAATGCATCATTATGTTGTTTATTTGGGATCTTTCTGATTTTTTTTATGTAGGCACTCATTGCTATAACCTTTCATCTTACAACTACCTTCTTAATGTCCCTCTTTCTTCTCATTTGTTCTAAGAAGTTTTAAATTTCTCCTTTTTTGTGGCCAATTCATCATTCAAAACATTTTGTTCAATCTCCATGTATTTATGTAGTTTCTGCAGTTTTTCTTATTATTGATTTTTAATTTTTTTTTCCATTATGATCTGGTAAGGTGCAAGGAGTTACATATTTTTTTTATTTGCCAAGACTGCTTTGTGATCTAAAATACGGTCTATTTTGGAGAAGTTTCCATAAGACACTGAGAACAAAGTTAATCCAGCTGTTGTTGAATGAAATATTCTATAGCTCTCTGTGAAGTTTGTTTGATTTATAGTATTTTTTTTAAGTCTGAAGTGTCTTTGCTAATTTTATGTCTGGATGACCTATCCATTGATGAGAAGTATGTTGAAATCACCTAGTATTATTGTACACCAAGTAGTATTAGTTTTATGTAAATAGGTGCACTGATATTTGGGGCATAAATATTTTTGTCTACTTTTTGAATTGTTCCTTTACCAGTATGTAATAATCTTCTTTGTCTCTTCTGATTAGTTTTGACTTGGTATCTGCTTTGTTAGTTATAGAAGTAGCTATTCCTGCTTACTTTTGGGCTCTATTTGCATGGGTTATCATTTTTCTATCCTTTAATTTTTGATATCTGTGGATATCTTTGATTGAGAAGTGTATCCTGTGCAGACAATATATATTTTGGGCTTGGTTATTAATACAATGTCAGTCTATGTCTTTTAATTGGAAATTTGAGATCATTTACATTTGGTGTTTTTATAGAGAGGTTTATTATTTCCTGCCATTTTGATGAATTTCTAGTGTTTAACTTAAAATTTCTCCCCTGACTTCTGTGTTCCATTTTTCAAAACTGTATTCTTCAATCGCCACGTTTATATAGTTTCTATAGTGTTTCTCAGAGTCAAGAACAGATAATTCAAGAAGAAAAAGCGATGAAACTGTATAAACATGAGAAAGAAGAAGAAAAGAATAATTCCAATTAATGTTTTAAAACATTAAAATAAACACCTAAATTGAGATTAAGGAATGCAATAACAAATATGGGGAACCTATCCAATCAATACAAAAGAATATATATGTAATAAAAAATTGACATTAGACAGTTCTAAGTTATTACCTGATGAACTATTTGAGATGGGGAGACTTCTTTTTGGACCTTAATTTTGGATGAAATGAGTGGAATTTCATCCAGGTTCACCCAACCTGGTGCATGTGCAACACTCACCATCATTGGGGGATGCTGGGGATGGGAGGGAAGCTGGACTTCTGTAGTGCAAGAATTAAAATCAAGAATCAATAAATTTGATGGACTCAAACTAAAAAGTTTCTTCTCACCAAAAGAAACAATCTGTGAGGTGAACAGAAAGCCTACATCCTGGGAGCAAATTTTTACCCCTCACACATCAGATAGAGCACTAATCTCTAGGGTATATAAAGAACTCAAAAAGCTAAGCACCAAAAAAACCAAATAACCCAATAAATAAATGGGCCAAGGACATGAACAGACACTTCTCAGAAGAGGATATGCAATCAATCAACAAATACATGAAAAAAAAATTTCTAGCAATTAGAGAAATGCAAATCAAAACTACTCTGATATCATCTCATTCCAGTCAGAATGACAGCTATTATGAAGACAAACAACAATAAGTGTTGGCAAGGATATGGGGGAAAAGGTACAATCATACATTGCTGGTGTCTGCAAATTGGTGGAGCCAATATGGAAAGCAGTATGGAGATTCCTTGGAAATCTGGGAATGGAACCACCATTTGATCCAGCTATCCCTGTCCTCGGACTATACCCAAAGGACTTAAAAACAGCATACTACAGGGACACAGCCACATCAATATTTATAGCAGCACAATTTATAATAGCTAAACTGTGGAGCCAACCTAGATGCCCTTCAGTAGATGAATGGATAAAAAATGTGGCATATATACACAATGGAATATTACTCCGCAATAAAAGAGAACAAAATCATGGCATTTGCAGGTAAATGGATGGAGTTAGAGAAGATAATGCTAAGTGAAGTTACCCACACCCAAAAAACCAAATGCTGAATGTTTTCTCTGATATATGGAGACTGATTCATAGTGGGGTAGGGAGAGGGAGCATGGGAGCAACAGACGAACTCTAGATAGGACAGAGGGTTGGAGGGGAAAGGAGGGGGCATGGGATTATAAATGATGGTGGAATGTGATGATCATTACTATCCAAAGTACATGTATGAAGACACAAATTGGTGTGAATATACTTTGTATAGAACCAGAGATATGAAAAATTGTGCTCTATATGTGTAATAAGAATTGTAATGCATTCTGCTGTCTAATATAAATATAAATAAAAATAAATAAATAAATAATTTAAAAAATTCTTTACTGTTTTCCATTTCTGTTTTGAGAATTTTCAAGTCTCTCCAAATCTCTGACTGTCCAATATTGTGTCTTAGTGCATTCCCTCTGTTACCCATTTCTTTGATCAATTGTTTTCTTACTACTCATTTCTGGACTGTGAAGCAGTTTAGATTTGCTGCCTAGTTCCATACTGCTTTCTTCCTGTCATCTTTACAACAAGATGTTTTGAAACATGAATACACTGTGGGATGGCTAAATCAAGCTAATTAACATATGTAATTACTTCACATACTTGTGTGTGTGTGTGTGTGTGTGTGTGTTTTGAGAGCCTTAAAATCTACTTGTAGCAATTTTCAAGTATACATACATTGTATTAACTATAGTCACCATGATATTCAACAGCTCTCTAACTTATTCTTTCTAACTGAAATTTTGTGTTCTTTGGTTAACATTTCCCCAATTATTCTGTACCACTCATCCTCAGTTTCTGGTAACCACCTTTCTACTCTTTGCTTCTATTAAGTTTGGCTTTTAGATTTCATATGTAAGTGAGGTAATACAATATTTGTCTGTCTGTGCCTGGCTCATTTTACTTAACATAATGCCCTTTGTGTTATCCATGTCATTACAAATATTATGTCTTTCTTTCTTAAGGCTGATTAGTATTCCAATTTATACTACCTGTTTTCAATACTTATTATAATACCATAATAATTAAGATGAATGGTATTGAAGTAAGAATACTCACAAAGAGAAAAGAAACAAAGTAGAGACAAGCAATAGGTTTATATATATGTGGGCAAATCATTTTTGATATGGTGACTTAATGTGGAAAACATAGTGTTTTTGACAAATGTTGCTGAATCAACTATTTGTGTGACAAGAAATTACCTCAAATTATTCATAAAAATTAATTTAAAATTGATTATAAATCTGATCATAAAAATTAAAATTATAATAGTTCTCATAGAAAATAGAGAAAATCTTTGCAACCTTGTGTAAGCAAAAATTTCTTAGATACTAAATAAAAAATGTGAACAGAAAATTATTAAATATACTTAATATAACTTGAAAAACTTCTTCAAAAGACAAAATAAAAAGTTAAGCCACAGACTATGAGAAAATACTCAGAAAACATTTGTCTGACAAATATCATCATATATAAAGATCTCTGATAACCAAATTGTAAGAAAACAATCAACTCAATAAAAATAGTCAAAAAATTTGAATAGGACACTTTACTAGAGAAGACAGAAATCAGCCATATGCACATGAAAACATGCTCAATACTATTAGTCATTAAAGAAATGCACATTAAATTCACTGCCGCAGCCTGGCTGGGCACAAAATCATGAGCCACTCAAGCAGGAACAAACTTTATTTCCAAAACTCCCGCGAATGCCACGCATACGGCCTTCTCCCGGGACACACTACACCAACACGAAATCCCTCCTCCGGAATTCCCTCCTACCGCACTTCCCCAACCAATGGGAACTCTCCAGGAGTCCCGTGAGAGCTCCAAAATGGCAGGCAGAGGGGGACAGCAGGGGTCTAAACTCCAATTGAATGCACATATTAACATAATCATTATCACCTCAATGGCTTGCTGGCATTACCTTTCAGCCAAAAATGCCATGTGTCATTCCTACTTGGCTATGGCTCTCAGCAATTCACAATGGGTTACCACTACACAAACATTAGAATCGCTAAAATTAAAAAGACTTGACAATACCATGTGTTGATGAAATGGGAAATCTCATTTGGCTGATGAAAATTAAAAATGATACAGACACTTTGCAAAACTTAATAGTTTCGTTTCCAATTAAGTTAAATATATACTTACCAAACAATGTAGTAGTCCAATTTCTAGACATATAGCAAGAGAAATAACATATCAACACAAACATTTCTAAGTGAATGTTCATAGTAGCTTTATTTTTAATAGCCCAAACTAGAAACAATCCAAAACTATATCAACTGGTGAATAAAAATTATGATATATCCATGCCAAGGAATGCTCTTCAACAATAAAAAGGAATAAATATGTAGAAAACGAAGGAGCCAGTTACAAAATATTAAATACTATGAAATTGTTGAATAGATAAAACTATTCTCTAGTATAGGAAAGAGACTGTTGGTGGCCTGGGACCAGTTATTAAGTTCTGATTGGAAAGGAGCCTGAGGAATTTGAAGGGTATGGCAGTATTCTATATCTTGATGGTAGTGGTTGTTACACAGGGACAAATATTTTTCTACATGCATCACACTTCACACTTAAAATAGGTACAGTTTATTTCCTATCAACTAAACACCAGTAGAGTAGATATTTAAAATCTAACAAAAATAGCAATATAATTAGAAGTGTAATCTGGACAATTATCCTTAAGAAGAGATCAATTACGGTAAAGTATTCCAAGAATTATGCATTAATAGATTGCTTAGAAAACCTCCATTTATATACTTTTCATTTACTTTATAATGTAAAATACCAGAATATAACAGAAGACAAATTTACAAGAAATAATTGCTTTTATAAGTGTCAGTCATGTTCATTACTAGTAAGAACAAATAACTAGATTATTTATTCTATCACCTACCTTTCTGAGAATAAGACAAAAAGCCAGCAAATTTATCTCCAAGATTTATTCAGAAAAGTACCTATAAGCCACTTAATAAGGTAGGTACAGATTCAACCCAATCTCTTGGTATCTTTAGGTTAAAATAAGGATAAATAATTCTAACTCTAAGTTATAAAATGTTGGCCTCAGCAGAGATTTGGGTTATCTAATGAATTTTAGTTCTTGAAAAATTCAAGCCTATTTGACCATCTTTCATTTGGGAAAAAAATAAATAGATTTTCTTTCTCAAAATATTCATGATATGTTGTAGTTCTGTTCCACTAAACAAGTACAACTAATTGCAAAAGGTGAAATATTTTTAGTAAAAGAATGAATTTCATAATTATTCATTCATTTTCACCTTGCCAAATTTATTCTAAATTTCTTCCCTCAGTTCCTAATTAAATATTTCCTTCTTTAGGTTTATATGGTAAATGTAGTAATCTATTTGCTGCACAATACTCAATGAATTAGCTAAATCAGTTTGCATCATTTGAGCAACATAGGCCAACATATTTTTTTTCCTATCAGTATGACTTTAACTCAAATGAAAGAATATTCTGATTCAAATGGCTAAGGGAAAAGCAACCAAGAAATTCAGAAGTAGGGCATCTTCAAGTACAGTGATAGGATTCTAGCTGTGTTCTCTGAATTTTGCATTTTTCATATATTGGTAAAAGATTGCTACTCCACAGCTGGACCATCTCTTTCATATGAATGAAGAAGCTTTTCCCAGAAGCCCCTAATGGTGTCTCATTGACCAAACTGGATTATGTATCCATCCCCAAGCCATTCACTAACAAGATAACTGTAATCTTCCTTGAGTCAAAAGCAGGAAGGATAAGCCCTTAAAAAAAATCAGTACTGTATAACAGGAATGAGGTATAGCATATCTGGTAGACAACCAGCAATATTGATATAAATATGAAAAGGTTTTCTTATTTTATTTCCTAAAAGTAATTTAAGGTCAGTGTTCTGGTACTAAAAATATTAGATCTTTTTGAAAAAAAAAGTCTTCTGAAATTATGCATTGTTTAATTTTAGGATAATCTTGTAAAATTGTTCATACATTTTATTATTTTACTAGAATCAAAGTAGGACATTAATTATGAAATGAGATCATATATTAGAAATAATACGTATTGACCTTTGTTTTTTCATTAACATAAAATATTTTTATGACTATTGACATCTACCAGTACTTGGATTTACCGGTGAGCAAAGCTGTTTTCATTTTAGTTGTGGGACAGTGGTAAAATGATTACATTACTAAACATGGAATAGGTGGCCTAGGAAAGCCTACTGAGAAAAGATAAACAGGACTTACGTGGGAACACGTGGGGGATAGTGAAGCTAGAGAAACATTTCAAACAGAGAACACAGCAAACAGAAAGGCTCCATGGCAAGAGTGGATAGGATGAATTCCAGGGATTGAGAGGTTGATAAATGAAGGAAAGAGTGGCTTTGTAAGAAAGGTCACAGATTTTTTTCTGCCTTTTTCTCTGAGAGCACTGAGAAATCCTGTAATGAGTTTTACTTAGGAGTGTTATGGAGTGTAACCAGATTTATAATTTTGAATAGGTGACTTTAGTGCTTGGTGGAGAACAAGTTGAATGGGCAAGAACAGAGGTAGGGAGACTATTAGCTTACTGTAGGAGTTCTACCTATAGGTGGTAATGGCTTGGAACAGGATATAGTAGTGGAGATTGAGAAAAGTATATGGATTGGTAAGATTTTTAGAAGACAAAGTAAGCAGGCTCTGACAATGAAGTGTTAAGGGTATTAATGACAATTTTGAAGTTTCTGGTTTGTTCATTTTGATGAAGAGAGGTTCCTTTTCCTAAGACACAGAATGCTAGAAGAGTAGCCAGGAGGAGATGAAACAGGAACTGAATATTGTACCTATTCACATTGAAGTATCTTTAATCTGTTGAAGTGGAAATATTGGGTATGTATTACATAACCAGGAGTTAGAAGAACCCCTGGGAGTGTATATATCCATTTGGGAGTTGTCAGTACATAGAGGGAAGATGAAACATTGGGGCTCGGTTTAGATTACCTTAAGAGAGAAAGTAGAGCGAAGAAGAAAAAGGTCTAGAACTTGAGCAATTCTAGTCCTGGAGGGCATGTACCTATGAACAGGACAGAAAAAAACCAAGAGAAGGATTAGTGGATTCTTTTATCTCAGAATTCAAGGGAAATGATTTAAAGAAATAGAAAATGTTCATTTGAGCATTTGCTCAAAGTTCAAAAGAATTGAGAATTAAGAAAATATCCTTGGATTGATCAACCTGATACTCATTGGTAATCTTGTTAGATTATTTCAGAAAAGTGATGGCAAGAAAGCCAGACTTGAATGTTCTGAGAAAGAATGGGAAGAAAGGAAATGGAAACAGTGTGCATGAACAACTCTTTAAAGACATTTCACTGTGAAGGGGAAGAGTAGCTCGAGGGAGATGTGATGTGATGGAGGGATTTAATTTTTATATAGGAAAGACTTGATTATGTTTGAGAGTCAGTTGGAAAAATCTAGTTAAGGAGTGTTTGAAAATACTTGAGAGAGAAGAAATGATAGATAATTTATACTACTTTAAAACCAGGGTAAACATAATTTAAAGTACTGTAGAATATTGACATTAGATAGGAGTGAGAAACCCCTTGTAATATAACTAGAGATAAAAGAGAGGATGGATGCATAAGTAGGTAGGCTTGTAGCCTTGATAACGGGATGATGAAGCTTCAATTTTCTCTTGTTCATACTCTTTGCTGCTGAAAGTGAAAAAGGAATTAAGGAAGGTAGAGATATCAGATTGAAGATGGTTTGGAAATGCTCATTTCAGAAAGTGGTAGAGAATTATAACAGAGGGCCAGGGTTGTGGCTCAGTGGTAGAGCACTTGCCTATTATGTTTGAGGCACTGGGTTCAATCCTTAGCATCACATAAAAATAGAAACAAAATAAAAGTATTGTGTCCATCAATTTAAAAATAAGAAAAAAAAAAGAAATGTAACAGAAGTGACTAGGGAGGTTAATGATGAATAAAATTAATGCTCATGTCTTCAGTTATGTGATTTTCTCAAGCAGTAGCAAGTTTCTCATAGGGACTGAAAGGTGCACAGGGAATGGAAGGAAAAGTTCACCCAGAGTTAGGGTTTTGTAAGCTACGTGCAACAAAAGTTACCCATAAAATGAGAAAGAATGAATAGAGTGAGCTTAGATGGTATGCTTGAACAAGTTCCTAGAAAGAATTTAAAAGCTAAAGAAAGTACCTTAAAATCTAATTTGAATATAAATATTCTCTCTGTAAAGTAAATGGAAAATATACAAATATAGAAAATATGGAAAGTATCAAGAATAATATAAAGTTTTTTAGTGTTCTAAAGTTTTACTATTTATTGAATGGTAATCTGTATTTTAATATTTTTTGCATGATTCCTTCCTTCTCTATTTTTTCTTTCTTATTAATACTTGTGTATTTTGAAGTAGAATTATCTGACAATTTTAATCACATTTTTAAACTTCATACATTAGAAGCATTTTATAAATCATTGGAATTTATTTTACAATATAATTTTAATAGCTTTATAGTATAGAAAGAACTATAAATGTATATTCAATTTAACCAGAGATTACTGTAATACATTATTTATTGATTTTTTTTCCTGTATAGGTTTTAGATACTTGCACAATGAGAATGAATCTAGACTCACCCGCAAGATATCTTTATGATATATATGGCAGAAAAATTGAAGATTTTTCCAAAGGTAAGATTTTAGTAAACTATATGATAATATTTTGAAAGGTATTTATACAATTTTGGTTTTACTTTAAACAATTAAAAGGAAAACAGATATAATAAAACTGTTTGACATGGACAAATATAGTATTCTTATATATGGGGAACTAAGACTTTAAGAACCTTTTATCTTGGCACAAATTTGAATTTAAAAAAAAAAGTTCATTAGAATTTTAACCTTACTAAGTCACAACTAAGAAAACAAAATAATTGTTACATTTTCATAATATGACAGCCAAATTATATGGGATACAGCTTTCTAAAGAGAAGTTGTACTATAATATGCTTATATTAAGATTTTTAAAATGTTTTGGTCAACTTTCTAGAGGTTGTTTAAAGGTTATGTAATGTGCTTTAAAACACTTTCATTGTATGTCTTTGTCAGGAGGTGACATTTACTTATGGTATCTCTAAAGAAACTGATTTTGTTCCCTAAAACCAAAAATACCATGAATTCCACATTTGTGAGTTTATATGTGCTATTAGGATAGTCCCATAACTTCACCTAAACTTTAAATCCATGCCTGAGGAGGGTTGAAATATTAAATAACACGTCTTCAACTGTAAGATTAGGTCCAGTCAGCTATACTGATTTGGGGATGTGCCAGTATCACATACCTTCATTTGTTTCCAGTTTTTTCTCTTGTGCTATATAAAAGTAAGGCTATGCCCTTGATTTGTCACCCTTAATTAATACTTATTGAATGATAACTGTGACATTTTGATACTTATTGTTTATAACTTCCATTTTTTGGAGTAAAGGATTATGTATGTGTGTGTGTGTGCACTTAGAAAGTAGATATATTTTTAGTTATTTAAAAATGTTTTATTAGTGCATTATAGATAAATGTAATGTTGAGGTTCATTTTGATAGAATCATGAATGCAGGGAATATGATTTTGTTCAATTTCAGTCCCCAGTACTTCCTTTTCTGCTCTCCTCCTCCTGTTCCCCTTCCTCTAGCCTGCTGGTCTTCCTTCTATTTATTTATTATTTTTTAAATTAATGCTTTGTAGATATAAATAAAAGGTGAAATTCATAGTGCTATATTAATATATGTACATCTTTTCTTATATTATATATCATAATTAGTTTCATTTTATTAAAAATTTTTATCTGAAGATGTTAGATAAAGTTATGTACCTGTAATACATATGTAGCACAAGGAATCCTTCCTTATGTTCATTTTTTTGGAGTGGTAAGAATATTACCAAAATTGATTTTTTAATTCCTTTATGTTTCTTCTTCCATCATTCTGGCTAACTTTTTTGTAAGATTAATAATATTTACTCCTATACTTACATTGATAAAAAATAACCAATACATTTTCTTAAAACCCTGTCTGGTTTTAAATTATTTCCAGAATACCTGGAATTTAAAAATTGTATTTGAATAAACTGCTAGAATTTAACTATATAATCTTGGTTAAGATTAAAGATTTATATTTATAAAGCTGGCTTTCCCCCTTCTAAATGGTATCACAGAATTACTTATCAAAACAGAAAAGCACCAGTTCTGAGGCATGATACTTCATAGGTGCCAGAGGCATTCAGATTCATGTCTCATGCTTCACATATCCCAGAAGTGTGCTATTATCACATTTTAATGCATGCCTTGCCCTGTGTTTTTGCATACTTATAAAAGCTTATGCCAGTTGAAATTAGCCTATGCAGTTACTAACACGTGGAAGTATTACAAGTTCACTGGACTTAAAATACTTAAAGAAGCTAATCCTATTGGAGGAACTTCCAGTCTGTACCACGCTCGTCACTTAATATTAGGTTTTAAATTTCTTTTTTTTGTTTGTTATTATGATTTTTTTCAACAAATTATTGGAGTCTGTAAACTTTTATGGTCTTCTGAACTTAACTTAGGAAAGGTAAAATGTTAGATGAGTTATCTTTTAAATTAATTAATTAAATAAATAAATACCGATACTTTTTTTGATTTAATATATAACTTGGGTTTTTTGCTTGCCTCATATCAGAACTGAAAAAAAGTCATTTAATAATGTCTAACGTTAAGGTCAAACCAATTATTTTAAATCTGTGAGCACAAATTAGAAGTATAATTGTACTAAGAACTAAAAGCAACAGATATAAAAAATAAAAGTAAATTTTTTTCTTCTGTTCCTTCTTTTTGGGAATTAGGTACACTTACAATTTTTCCTCCTATGCTATGAGAAATGAGCACATTTTTTCCTCAATATTAAATTTCTTTTACTTTTTCAAGTCTAGTAAAACCTTAAAATAATCCACAGGATTTGCAAATTGCTTATGTATTTAGATTTCCAAACCCTACATGATTTTAGCAAAGCAATTTATATTGTAACATGTGAGAAAGTTCTTTTGTCATGATTCCTGTATAGATCTGTCCTTTCAAGTACAGAAAGGAATCAGCTATTGTGTAGATATCAGATTCCTATAGCCAACATGCTAGTACATAATGTGTGTGCTAATAATGTATCCTCAAAGTCACACCCCCACCACCCCCACCAAATAACAGAGGTATGGGAGAAATGGGGCTGGGAAGACTATTCAAATTCTATGCACCTTTAAAACCAGAACAGTAACTAAAAGAATAATTATTAACTTAAGAGATAATGTAAACAGCCTGGGCAGGCATCTCAGAATGCTGCTTCAGAGGAAATTAGTGCTGCACAAAAACAGTGCAGAGTGAGACAATACAGATGAAAGTTAAATGGAGGTTGGGACCAGTGGGGCTTCTTTGAAGAAAGGCACAGAAGGAAGTGAAACTCCCACAGATAGTCATGTAAGGCCAGGGGTGGATCTCTCTGAGCTGGGAACTCCAGTGCAGCCATCAAGCTAAAAAATAAAAATATACTGCTACTCTTTTTAGCTTTGTTTGCTTAGGAAAAAAAAAAAACATATATTTGCCAAACTTCCATATCATTCCCCTGTTTACTAATCATACAAAGCTATTTGATGTTATAGAAGATTTTAATAGTGGCAAAACTAATGTAGAGAGTGTTGCATTTTTGTAGTTGTTGTTTAATAACACTCCTATTCTTCCTAATATTTCCCAACTTGATCTCTTAATTTCCTTGGCTATTTTACTGGGGAGAACCAGTTGAGTCACTCTTACTCTTGGGGTCTCTTAGGACCCTTATGAGTCTTCCATTCCAATAATCCTGCTCTTTTGTGGATCCTTCTAGATCATAGAAGGTAGTGTAAAGTTTACCCCAGTGATTCTGAAATGAGTTAGAATGGTACATGAATTAAATCAGCTCCAAGGCCATTATTTGTTGCCCTGAATGTTCACTTTCCATTTAATTTTCCACTCCAAATTATGTCTAACAACTCTATCTAAAAATAGCTATAAGTTTTCTGATAAGTTCTTTAGAGATTCTGCAATAAAATGAAATTACGGGAGTAGCATGTTTCATTTATAACATTCAAAGAAAATAGTGATAACCTGAATTTAAATGTTAACTCATGCCCATTATCAACTTTTGTAGAGAAATTAAAATTCAAAGGTTAAAATCCCAAGGAAATTAAAATCTGAAGTATTTAAGTATTTACACAGTATTTATAAAGTATTTATACAGAAGTAAATCCAATATCCCATAATCTTACCTTTATGAGTTAAAATCTAATAAAAGTTCAAACACCTCAAGTTAAAGTGCAAAGAATTTGAAGTCCTTCTTAATGTTTATTTTTCTCAGTGTCAGCCAGATGGCTTCTGGATGCTTGATTTGAGCTGGAATTCCTCCAGCTGTGGCTGTCTGGGCTCCTGGAGTGGGTGTCATCTCACAGGACCTCAAAAGTTGAATTAGGTCTACACAACTTTTTCATGGGCCTTATGTCCAAACAAATAAACAATTATTGCAACATCAACACCACTCACAGAACATTCAGACAGAAGTGAATAGAAGCAAATGTGGCCATTTCACACAAAATAATGACCTTACGTTTGGCAAAATCCAGACCCAAATAACATAGCACAAACTATGAGAAGGAGGGTAGAAAAGAGAAAACATACTTCTTGTCAGTATTTCCAAGATGTCATCCAGTCTGTGCTGTTGATCAAAGTCTGTGACCTCTGGCATAACTTGTTGGAAGGAAATCTCTAATGCATTAATTACGGCAGCATGTATTTACAATATCTTGAGGCAAAAATTGACCAGTTCACATTATCTTGTTTCAAAGAGGCTGCATTAAATGTTGGCTAAGTGCTCTGATTTTGGAATCAGAGTTCAAATTTCAGTTATGCCACTTGTTATGATGACTTAGGATAGGTTATTTAGCTTCTTTGAGAATCAGTTTCCTTATCTATAAAACAAGGATTATATTATTTACCTTTATATATTGTTGCAAGGATTAAGTGAATTACATGTAAAGTCTTTAAAACCAGTGTCTGACATTTGATAAGCATTATATAAAATTAGCTATGTTATTCTCACTGAGAGGACTGAGAGTGTTTTTAATTTTTTTTTTTTTGCTATTTTTTGCAGAGTGTTTTATTCTTGCAATATTTGGAAGTTTGTTAGAATGGAACCACCATTTGACCCAGTTATGCTATTTCTCAGTTTATGCCCAAAGACTTAAAATCAGCACACCACAGTGACACAGCCATATTAATGTTTATAGCAGCTCAATTCACACTAGCTAAATTATGGAATCAGCCTAGGTGCCCTTCAAAAGATGAATGGATAAAGAAAATGTAGTGTATATACACATTGGAATTATTACTCAGCCATAAAGAAGAATGAACTATGGCATTTACCAGTAAACGGATGAAACTGGAGAGTAAAGTGATATAAGCCGATTCCAAAAAAA
This sequence comes from Marmota flaviventris, assembly GCF_047511675.1. Classification (NCBI taxonomy): domain Eukaryota; kingdom Metazoa; phylum Chordata; class Mammalia; order Rodentia; family Sciuridae; genus Marmota; species Marmota flaviventris. The sequence goes on from NC_092506.1 coordinate 33,675,629, forward strand.
CAAAGGCCGAATGTTTTCTCTGATATGTTGATGCTAATTCACAATAAGAGGGTGGGTAGGGAAGAATAGAAGTAGTTTGGATTAGAGGAAAGGGAAGGAAGTAGTTTGGATTAGAGGAAAGAGAAGGAAGGGGGAGGGTGGGAGAATGGGAATAAGAAAGATAGTAGAATGAATCAGACATTACTTTCCTTTATGCCTATGTGAATACACAACCAATATATTTCCACATCATGTACAACCAGAAGAATGGAAAGTTATACTCCATATATGTATAATATGTCAAAATACATTCTACTGTCATGAATAACTAATAGGAACAAATTTAAAAAATGGAAGTTTACATTGGTAGCTCTAGTCATAAAGACTTATGTGAGGCATGGTTCTTTCCCTTTGTAAAGTATCCCAGGTGTCTTAATATTCTTTTCCTTCTCAGTCACAGCTTCTAGACCCATGCTGAATTAAGGGTGGTTTCCTGTCTGGTAGTATAGCATCCACCTCTTTTTAAGGGTGTCATTTTCAACTGTGGGTCCTCATGGCAACTATCAAGGCCTCTCCCTATGGAATTGTTTAAGCCCAAGAAACTTACTTCATAGGCACAGCTTCCCTCTCATTTCCACTTGGAGAATATTTTTTGGTAGCTTTTGAACTGAAGCAGCTATTTATGTTTGAGGCTCATGTTCTTAGGGCCTCTGTGAAGACCACCATCACTGCTGTTTCCTCGTGAAGACATGGTCTTTCCCTAGCATTTGAATGCTTCTGCTCTTTAGTTAACATTTGTCTGATACCTCTTTTTCTTCAATATTTTGGGTTATCTTTTTGATAAAGCTGTTTCTTTCAGAAAAGTTAACTTCTGCAATAAGCTTACAGGTAGCATTATTTGCTGTAGTTGAGTACTTCTTTCATTTGACTTTGCTTTCTGATCTGTTCTTGTATTTTTCTTGCAGAGTATCTTATAGTGAGATACAGAAATCCATAAGTTCTCAGTTTGTCCATAACATCTTTTGTTTAAGTCAATCTTATTCATTTTTGATCCCCGAGTTAAGTAATCCTACCAAGAATATATTCTCCTACAATCTAACATCTAATTTAGATTTTAGATCCTTGATTTGTTATTATTCTGTTCAGTTCCCTGTAATGTAATTCATCTTGCCTTTGGATTCCCTTAATCTAAAGGCCATTAATTTTTAGATTTCACAAAATAGTTGTTTTTTTTTTTAGTATTTTATACTAATCTTCCTCTTTAATTTGTCCAGTTTTGGTGTGCACTATTTATCCTGTTCTCCAAAGAGATTCCCTAGTTGGCCTTACTATAAATTTATCCATAGCATAAATACTACCTCTTTGCAGTGTTCAGGAGTCCACTTCTCTGGAGGATTGTTCTAAGTCTGTTCTTCTAGATCTTATCTTTATTTCTCTGTTAAATATCACTGAGCCCCAGTTACCGTTTTGATTTTATAACAAATTATTTCCCTGTTTATAATAACCTCTTTAAGAGTAGCTACACTTGAATGTGTTTCCTGTGCTTGGCCTTTGGGATCTTTTTCTCTTTTCATGTCTGTCAAACATGTGTGCTTGGATCAAATGTTTACCATTATTCTAAGGTGATCTCTTTTCTCCTCCAGTTGTGTCTGTTTGTTTTATTTCGTTTTTTATACACTGTTCTGTCCATAATAATGAAACATATTTTTAAACTACTTTACTTTCTTCTTGATTTCTTTAGCAAATCTGAGTCCTAGATTTTAATGCCTTGAGTAATTTCCCTATTTTAACTCAAATTGTTATCTTATAGACTCAGCTGCCATAAGAGTTTCAAGTACTGGCCTACAGATTTGCTTTTAAAACAGAAAAGCAGCACTTATTTTTCACCTTTCCAGTGCCTAAAATGATCTGACTCCATTCTTAGACTTCTCTGAAGTTTTAGGTGAAGTTCACTGTTGATAAAAGAGCAAGCAGCAGCAGCCAGCCCAGGAAGGCAGGCATGGCCTGCTAGGAGTACTAAGCCCTCCACAGCCATGTCCAATCCTAGACTGTCATTTTCTGAAGGCCATGACAGTTAGGAAATAATCCCTGCTACATTTAGGTTTGTGAACCATCAAGCTCAAATTCTACATATCTTTACTTATGAAGGTTAAGGTCAACTTCCCTATTGTTTATGCAAAGTCCCTTCTGTAAAAAGACAACTAAAAAACCACATGACACAAAATAAACTGCTAGATACCACTTAGGTTAAAGAGTAAGCAAGCAAACAAATAAACAAGACTCCATATCCTTTCATATTAAAACACTGTCAAAGTTTAAAGCCACTCAATTAAGCACCCCCCATAGTCTCAATCTTATTTTATTATTTACTCTTCAAAATCACTTGTTATGTATTTCTAGGGGTTCCTGACCAACATGCTCCCATAAGAATAACACCTTCCTTAGTTTTGTGAGATAATTTATTAAGTTATTGAATCTGAGATGGTAGTGAGAATTCTAGAATTTGGAGCCAGTTGGCCAGAAATGAGGGTGACCTGGAGATCCCCAAACATATAACTAGTGTCTGAATTTGGGACACTATTGTAAGGGACTGTGCCTTAACCTTGCAAACTCTTTACATTGGACTCTCATTCCTTAACTTTAAAATTTTCTACAAGTAAAACTACAATAATTAAAACAGCATGGTACTTATGGCATTAAAGACAGGCATAGATACAAATGCAATAGAATTCAGAGTCCAGAAATAAACCAGTACATCTATAATCTGTGGCCAGTTGACTTTCAACAAAGTTGCCAAGATGATTCATTGGGTAAAGAATAATTTCTTCAACCAGTGGTGGTAATACAATGGATATTCGCAGCAGAAGACTAAAGTTGGACACCTGTTTCATATCTAAAATGAACTCAAAATAGGTCAAAAATCCAAATACAAGAGCTTAAAACCATAAAAATCTTATGAGCAAATGTGGGGGTGAATCTTTATGACCTGGAATTTGGCAGTGGATTCATAGACATGATGCCAAAAGCATAAGCAATAAAAGAATGCTTCCTCTTCCCCTGCAAGAAACCAGACTTCATCAAATTAAAAAGAGTTTGTGCATCAGGCAGCATTATAAATAAAGAGATAATTTACAGAATGGGAGAAAATATCATGTAACTGATAAGGGTTTAATATTGACAATTAATAAAGAATTTATATACAGCAACAAAAACACAAAACAACCTAATTAAAAAATGAGCAAAGGACCCGAATAAACATTTATACAAAGAAGATGTACAAATGTCAACAAGCACCTGAAAAGATGCTCAACATCCTTAGTCATTAAGGAAATGCAAATCAAAACTTTAATATAATACCACTTTACACACACACACACACACACAAAGGCTGACTATCAAAAAGTGCACATGCATGCACAAACACACACACACACACACACACACACAGAGAAAATAGCAAGTGTTGATTAGTATGTGGGGAAATTGGAACCCCTTTGTACTGGTTGTGAGAATGTAAAATGGTGCAGCTACTTTGGAAAATAATTTGGTAGTTTCATCAAAATTAAACAGAAATACCACACGGCCCTGCAATTCCACTTTTTGTATTCAAAAAGTTGAAAACAAGTGCTCAAATAAGCATATATACATGCATGTTCATAGCAGTACTATACACAGTAGCCCAAAACTAGATATCAATTGTCCAGGAATAGATTAATATAGAAATAAATTAATGTAGAAACATATGGTGGAATGTTACTCAACCATGAAAAGGAATGAAGGTCAGACAATGCTACAATATGATGAATTCTGAAAGAATTGTACTCAATGAAAGAAACCAGACATAAAAGGTAACATATTGTTTGATTCCATCTATATGAAATATCCAGAATAGCTAACTCTACAGACAATATGCAAACAGATGGTTTCCAGTTGCCCAGGGGAGGAGACTGTGATTGCTTAGTGTGTTGTGGGTTTATTTTTTGGAAAAAGGAAATGTTTGGGAACTACAAAGAGATGGTTGCACATTTTCAGTCTACTAAATGCTAGAGTTGTTCACTTTAAAACCGTTGATTTTATGTTATGTGAATTTCACCATAAATTATTGTTTTTTTTAAAGACAACTGAAGAACTGATTCATTCCAGTTGTCCCAGCCAAGGTCACCCTAGTTCAACTGACAGCCAGCTGATTTTCAAGACATGTGAGCAAGCTTAGCTAAGACCAGCAGAACTATTCAGCTAATGTGCAGACTCATGACTAAAAAAAATGCCTATTGTTTTATGCTACTGAATTTCAAGGTGGTTTGTTTTGTAGCATTACTGTGGCAATAGATACCAATATAGATATTCATAATTAATAAGTATTTTGACATAATCTTTGTTCACTGATTAAATAGGTAAGTTCTACTCCTAAGCCTTAATCCTATTTATTGTCAAAGAGAAATTTTCCTAAACTATCCCTAATTTTTTTTCTCAGAATTTTATAGATCAAACAACATTTTAGGATAATTTTTACATTATGTATCCTGATATTCAAGATCATGTAATCTTGCTCTATCCTTTAGTTTAATCACCTACAACTCACAACTACTCAAAATAGACATTCTGTTGTAGCTAGATTTCTGCCTTTAATGTCTCAGGTGGGGAAGTGCCTCATGCAGTGTCCAACTTCCTTACCTTTACTTATACTATTTTATGACCCTTAGAATAATCTATTTTCCAACTATTCAACGTTCAGTGGTTTATACTCTATTATTTTGTTATAACAATTAACCCCAAAATTCTCAGTATAGATTTTTGCCATATTCCACACAACTTTCAATGGCTTATCAAAGGTATATTTTTCACTTATGCTACATGTCATTGAGAGTTGATTGCATCTGCACTCACATCTATCAAAGCAAGTCATGTGCCATCTCCTTAATGCACCAGCATGGGGATGTATGACATCACAAGCCACACAGCTAAGCCCAAGGTGAAAAGGTAGGAAGTATAATTGTCCTTCAGGGAGGGGCAAAAAAATTTGTGTAACAATGGAATATACTATATTATCCCTTATCTAAAATCAGTACTAATTATATATAGCTGTGTAACAAATTACCTCAAGAATTAGCATCTTGAAGCAACAAAAATATATCATTTTTCAATTTCTATGGGGCAGGAATTCAGGCATTGCTTATTTGGGCCCTCTGACTGAGTCCATTATAGGCTGTTTAACTGATATGTCAGCTTGCCAAATTATAAAAAATTATTTAAATTCCACTTAATTCATTTTGTTTACTAATAGCTCCTTTTCATGACTTCTTTTGATTCTGCTTGTATCATATGCTATTAAAATTGATTATGTAGTATTTGTTTCATACATAGGATTTGTCTCTTTAACTAAAGAGAAATTGTTATTTTATATAATACTAATTTAAGGTTTCTAAAAAATTTCCAAATATCTACTATGGAACTATACATATAATAGCCTCAAAAAAATGAATACTAAGGGCTGGTGATATGTATGGCTTAGTGGTGGAATGCTTGCCTAGCATGTGGAAGGCCCTGGATTCTAATCCCTATTTATATGTAGGCATGTGCATACACAAAACATTATTTATTTAAAGGAGGGAGGGAGGGAGGGAAGGAGAGAGAGAGAGAGAGACAGAGACAGAGACAGAGACACGGACCTAGACCTGGGATTGTGGCATACTCCTGTAATCCCAGCAACTCAGGAGGCTGAGGCAGGAAGATTGCAAGTACCAGGCCAGCCTGGACAACTTAATGAGACCCTACCTTAAAATAAAATATAAAAAATGTATGGGGATAGAGCTGAGTGGTAGAGCATGGGCCTAGTGTATGCAAGGCCCTAATAGTAATAATAATATAAAAATTGTTATAATGCCTTAAATGTAGTAAATGTAGTAAGTAGTGAAAACACTTTTAAATGAATGAATTAATTAAAATTAAAAATTCTTAGTTGAATTAATATACAATTAATTATTATTATTTATTTGTTTATTTTTGGTGATGCTGAGAATCAAACTCAGGGCCTCACACATGTCAGACAAGCGCTCTACAACTGAGCTACATAACTAACCCTCTATTAACTTATTTTTGATAGTTCTCATTGATATTAATTAATGATTTACTGACTTCTCTAGCTTTTTGCCATATTCCATAGAACTTTAAAAATTACAAGTGTCTCATTTATTAATGTACAGTGCGGTATAAAAACAAAGATATGGCTAACTTTTTAATATCTATTTAAGAATAGTGTCATTGATAGATTTACTTGTGATCTCAGCATTAGAAAGGTCTTTGGTCAACACAAAAATCCCAGTTTGTTCATGTTTTTCTAAGTTGTGTCCAACAAATTTCCATCCAGTCTCTGTTCTTGTTTGTTTTAAAAACCTATTTTATTTTATTTGTTCTAATTAGTTATACATGACAGTAGAATGCATTTTAACACATCATATACAAAAGCAGTATAACTTCTCATTCTTCTGGTTATATGTAATATAGAATCACACCAGTCTTGTAATCATACATGTACATAGGATAATAATGTCTGATTTATCTACTATCTTTCCTACTTCCACATCCCCTCCCCTCCCTTCACTCCCCTCTGCCTAATCCAAAGTACTTCCATTTGTTCCCTAGCCTGCCCCCACCCCTTATTGTGAATTTGTATCCACATATCAGAGAAAACTTTTGGCCTTTGGCTTTTAGGGATTGGTTTATTTCGTTTAGCATGATATTCTGCAACCATTTATCAGCTCTATTAATTTACCTGCAAATGCCATAATTTTATTCTTCTTTAAGGCTGAGTAATATTCCGTTATGTATATATACCAGATTTTCTTTCTCCCCTCATCTGTTGAAGAGCATCTAGTTGGTTCCATAGTTTGGCTCTTGTGAATTGAGCTGCTGAAAACATTGATTTGGTTGCATCACTTTAGTATGCTGATTTTAAGTCCTTTGGACATAAACCAAGGCATGGGATAGCAGGGTCAAATGGTGGTTCTATTCCAAGTTTTCTGATGAATCTCCATTCTGATTTCCAGAGTGATTACACCAATTTGCAGTCCCACCAGCAGTGTATGAATGTACCTTTTCCCCCATATTATCACCAACATTTATTTTTGCTTATATTCTTGATAACTGCCATTCTGACTGGAGTGAGAAGAAAAAAAACAAGGCATGGTGACACATGCATTTAATCCCAGTGACTTGGGAGGTTGAGGCACAAGGTTCAAATGTTCGAGGAAAGCCTCAGTAATTTAGCAAGACCCTGTCTCAAAAAAATAAAAAAGGGGTGGAGATGTAGCTTAGTGATAAAACACTTCTAGGTTCAACCCCTAGTACCAAACAAAAATAACAGTAAAGAACAAAAGCCCTAGATAATAGCTAACTGAAATTCATTCTTTTAAACGTTTACTATGGTCCTGAAATTAATGTAAGTCTGTGACTGCTTTTCAGATATTTGAATATTTATTATTTTAATATATTCCAGGTTAAATATCCTTGTCTCTCCAAGTGCTTATCTGACCCCTCATTATCCTTGTCACCTTTATTATTCTTTTGACACCCTAAAGCAGCCCTACCTCATTATGTAACATACAGCCATGTTACTATTCCTTTTAGATACATCATACCGTTAACCATAATGTTTACTGAATTTGCAGTCAATTAAAGTACCCAAGTTTTTGCTCACAATTTGCTTTTTAAATTAGTTTTAATTAGTTATACATGACAGTAGAATGCACTATGATACATCATACATAAATGGAGTATAATTTCTCATTTTTCTGGTTGTACATGATGTAGAATCCCACTGGACCTGTAATCATATATACACATATGGTAATAATATCCAATTCATTCTACTATTCTATCCCCCTACCCTAAACCCCCTACTTCCCTTCACTCCCCTCTATCTAATCTAAAGTAACTATTCTTCCTGAGCTCCCCCGTGCTTATTATGAGTTAGCATCCACATATCAGAGAAAACATTTGGCCTTTCATTTTTTGGGATTGGCTTATTTCTCTTAGCATGATATTCTTCAGCTCCATCCTTTTATCTTCAAATGCCATAATTTCATTCTTCTTTAAGGCCGAGTAGTATTCCACTGTGTGTGTGTTTGTGTGTGTGTGTGTGTGTATCATGTTTTCTTTGTCCATTTATCTGTTTAAGGGCACCTAAGTTGGTTCCATAGTTTAGCTGTTGTGAGTTGAGCTGCTACCACAATTTGCTTTTAAGCTACTTTTACCCTATGCTATTCTTCTACTGCTAAGTTTATAGATGTTAGACTAGAACATTTTGTATAGATTCCTATTAAATTTCTACTTCTAAGGTTTTTATTTAGTAGTTTAGCTTGTTAAGATTTCTCAGATATTTAATCTGTAAAAACCCAGGGATTAATAGCTTCTCCCATTTTTGTCATTAGTAGTGTAAATTCTGCATGAATATCAATTTAACAACTTTCCCAAGTTATTTCTAAAAGTGTTGACCAGAACATGATTAGGAACAGAGATCTTTAGCATCCAAATAAAGTATTCTTCAAATTAAAGCATCCCCCTATAAATATGTTTGTTCATTTAGTTATGAATCTACTTATCTCCAACTTAAACACAAGTCTTTTAATTGCACCACTCTACTAACACTATTTTCAAAACTGATATGTCTTTCATAACTTGTATATTGAACCAGTGTTTAAATCTTTATCATGGCTGGAAGGGCGTTCATGATTTCATCCCTCCTTACCCAACTTCTCTATCTTTACTTGGTTTTACTGGCCCCATTCTCTCTACACTTAAGGTTGTTTGTTTCTTTTCCTCAAATGCTCTTTCATATTCCATTGCCTCATCATGCAATGCTTCCTTTATTTGGATTCTCTTGCACCTTATTCTCTTTGTGAGCTATTAAGTCTTAGATTAAATATTATGTCTAAAAAATTCTCCCAACATTGTCTTGTCCCTGTTACCCTTTCCCTTCTTGTCTAGGACAATGTGTTTGTTAGGGGGTCTCTTGAGAACCAGAACCTGTTTCTCTCTCTCTCTCTCTTTCTCTCTCTCTCTCTCTCTCTCTCTCTCTCTCTCTCTCTCTCTCTCTCTCTCTTTATTATCATTGGATTATGTACACAGGGAAGTCCAAACTTTGTGGTTAGAGATGGCAAACTGGAGATAAGTGATGGGCAGTTACAGCTGGAGTTACTAAGACTTTTTATTCTTCAATTGATTGGATTGGGCCCACGCACAGTAGGGAGGGAAATTTGCTTTGCTCGGTCTATTGATTCAGATGTTTATCTCATCCAGAAATATCTTCACAGACACGACTAGAAAAATATTCAGACAAACCTATGGATACCCTCTCACCTTGACAAGTTGAACATAAAGTATGTATTGCAAATAGGTATCCCTATTACATTCATAGCTTCTTCTATGTAGTAATCATCACACTGAAATTAATAAAACTTCTTGGAGAGTTATTTGTCTAATGGTTGTCTCTTCTCTAGACTATGACCTCTATGAGAATGGAAATCATATAATCATCTCTGTATTCCCATGTTTATCTCAGGGCTAAATAATATAGAGTAGTCATTGAAAGTAAAGTATGTAGTACAAAAATCAGAATATTGCCTTAGTTTAGGAAGCATTGTATTAGATTCCTTTTGATGAAAGTGAAAAAATTCAGGCACTAATAATCTAGTCAAAATGCTTCCCCCTCCTTTTATGCACTAAAAATGCCTAGCACAACCCTCATATGACTAGTAGCACTGCTGTTTTGCCAATTGTTGGTCCTGGAAATGGCATTGCTTTCTTAGCTAAGGGTGGGTAACTCAAAAGAATAAAGCCTGCTACCTACATTCAGGCCCTCATATGGAGTGTGTGTGTGTGTTTTCTGATTCTGTTTATTACTTTCTTCAGGAAAGAAATTGTGAGCCAGAGTAACATTCACTCATAACTTCCTTTGTCTTTGACTTTTAAATAGTTAAAAGTAAGCAATCATGAATTTAGGGGGCTTGGATAGGAGGTTTGCACACCTATTTTACATGTTCTTCTACCTTGTTGCAGATATACCTGGAAAGGGCTGTACGTATTTGTCATTATCTTGCTTAAGGGCAATAGATCATAACCACAGTCTATTGAGACCTGCAACACATTGGAAAAAATAATGGTTATATGCTAGTGTTGAGACTCTCAGTCTCTGCACAAGGAATTGCCCCCAAGAATCTATCCCTTTGTTTATTAAATATTTGTCTAATAGCAAATAATCCCATTTTTGGCTCCTAATGATTACTGTTTGTTTTTCTGAGGATTCACAAAACCACTTTTCAATTTGCTTTAAAACTTCTCAGAGAATTAAGGTCAAGCGTACAGACAAAATTTCTTTATTATTAAGCACATAGGCTTCTCTTCAATCCTTGAGTCCTTTCCTCAGTTACCTTTATTTCTCAGGTTTTGGGAAATGTAAAAATTTAGGTCTCTTGCTGAAGAGAGGGGTGCCAGTGCTGGTGGTAATTATCAGTGCTTTAACCACTGTAGGACAATAATTGACATATACAAAGGCCACCAGTTAAGAGCCACTCTGGAATGGGAAGATGCCACACAGGAAAAGTCTACAGACTGTGCTTTCTGTGATTGCCTTGGCTCAGGGTTACTTGGACTTGCTTCTCAGTATGTCCCAGTGATTTCCATGAATCAAACTTGGGTTGTACTTGTTGCTTAGATAAAAAACAGAATATGCTAAGTAATTACTAATTTATATTTTTTACTCTTCATCTACAGAGGGTATTAAGAAATTTTAAAGCCTTTTGATGGCAGTTGGTGACTTTCTACTACAATTAGAAAGTCATCTTCTATTAGAATGAGGAGTTGTACATTAAAATTTATAAAGTAGTTTAACTTACTCATATACTCTTTAGTATCTGTTGGAAATTCCCTTTTGAGGTCTTTAAAACTTGATTTTCTTTTATATTTCTAAAGAGATGATCATCACTCATTGGGCTAAATTTGTATCATTATTTCATATGTATATATTTGTGTCTGTGTGTATACTGATGAGACGATTGGACCTAAGGGAGTTTTACCACTGAGCTGCATCCCTGGTACTTTTTATTTTTTACTTTGAGGCAGAGTCTTGCTAAGTTGCTGAGGCTGACCTTTACTTCTGACCCTCCTGCCTCAGTCTCCCAGTGGTTGGGATTATAGGTATATGCCAGGCTTATATAATTTTTTAACCCAGATTTGATCTTTCCTCCTCCTCTTTAAGTGTGTCTATCTTCTGGTATTTATATCTCTTATTCTTAGTCTTTGAACTCTAACACCAAAAAATCTGACTCTAATGACTTATCTATGATCCCAGAAATATTTTAAAATTTATTATAAAAATATAATATAATTTATAAATGTGTTATAAATATATTATATAAAGTATAATTGGAAAGAAGAAAGCAGATTAGTAATCCCCAGACTTTGGGAAGGCGTAATGGCATGTAGCTGATGGGTATGGAATTTCTTTTGGTGCCCATGAAAATGTCCTGAAATTAGTGACAAGAGCTGTACAACCTTGTAAATACTATTTAAAAAATCACTGTATATTTTAAAGGAGTTTTATCACTGAGAACATGCATTGTGGTTTAATCAAATTGTTATTAAAAAGTCCAAAAAAAGAAAAAATAAGCATCATTGCCAATGAAAACAAATAGCCAATAGTTACTACCTGTTATAAAACCATTTCTTAGAAAACATTCTGAGAATGCAACTCAGCAAAGAATAAATAAGAAATAGTAGATATATGTAAAATGTAAAAACTATAAAAAATGTTAATTATAGAAAATTCTGCTTTATGAAACAAATATGGAGAAAATAATCCCAAAAGGGAACCTTCTGTTGTAATTGCTGAAAGTACTAAAATCTTTTAGCCAGTCATATTTAAAATGCAAATATTTCATAAATCCTAAATAAAAATTTAAAATGTAAGTAATAGGTTGACTTAACATTTACATTTAAGAGGACAAAATTGCTTTACCCACATTAACTGGCTCCTAGATTTCTCTAAATGACATGTACCAAGTATTATTATTATGATTCCTGCTTTTAAAACTTTTTTAAAAAGAAAAAAGTTAATTACATTTTTGAGATTAGAGTGATTATGAATGTAACTGTAGAATTTTGAGACATTTTATAATTAGCATACTTTTAAATGTTATTTACATATGGAAATGTTTCATATGCTTGATCTTATTCCTAAATTATACATCATTTCCTATTGGGTCAAAAGTTAATTTGTGCCTCATTTACCAACATTTGTGTTAAACTTTTGGGGATAGTAATGTAAATTTAAAAAATCATCTAAAGCCATTAAAGTTTCAGTTACAGAGCAAGCAATTACATAATTACATTTCTAAAGGTCATTATTTCTAGTTTATGTTAAATGTATTTAATGTTTTGTGTATTATACTTTTGAGAATTCACTCTCACTCTAAGAAAATATACAGAGCTTTGATGTTCACATAAGTACACCAACTATTCAATTTTTGTGTATGGATATAGACCAAAGCCACATAAAAATAGACTTAGGTATAGTGAATTCTCAGTAATTCTCTAAGTACTCTTAAGTTGCACGTATGCCAACTCAATTAAGTTATTTTACATCATTACTAAATATCAACTATTTAGATGCCAAATTGAGTTCACAAAATTCTTGTATTTCAGATGCACATACTTTTGTTGAGGGGAAAGGCAAGATTCAGACAATAGAATCCCAGCTTATTTCTACTTGTATAAATCAAGTCATTTAAATAAATGAATTGTGTATGCTGACCTGTTCTACCAATGTGCCACTGGGGGTGTATGAAAAAAAGATGTGCATGGTGGTGGAAGTAGAAAGAGGCATAAAGCGTACTGGAAAACTACCAAATGTCCCCTGCAAATGGGCCCTATTCAGAATCAGTAAGCGTATGATGAGTGAAGTGGTTTTGAATATCGCCTTTAGATTCCATGCTGTTACAAGGCCAGCCCTGAACATGGCAACTCTTATTTCCACACACAGTACCTCTTCACTCTCAATTTAACCCCAAAATCTGATGAACCCATTACTCCATACTTGATTTCATGGAACAAGGAGTAGATATAGTTACAAATGATCAATCACAAGCCGTGAACCAAAGCAGCAAGGCATTAACAATTCACACCATTTCGGTCCACTTGCTCAAGCAGAAGATGTGCCAGCATATTTAATGCACAGCTACTTCGTTCAGTTTAAGAAAAGACATGACTCAGGCTGCATTTTCAAAACAGAAGGGACTTTCTAAGATTTCATACTTCCTAAACCCAATGTCAGCCTTCATCCACATATCAGCAATTAAAATAACCAGGTGTCCTGTAAGGGTCATAATGTCTAAATCAAATTTTACTCAGGTAAAAACAACATGACCTAAGAAATTCTTTCCTCCAAAGCATCCCTATTCTGTTTGATCCTATCATATAAATCAATGTCTCTTACAGCAGTATTATAACACTGTAGACCCCACAGGCAATATGCCGTCAGTTTAATAGGATCACTGAAAAACTAAAGCAGCTGTGAAAGATTGCTCTAAGTATAGCAATCCTGTGCTTGTCATTTTGTTCAGTGGAGGAAAAATCCAAATTTGGGTAGGCATCAGTATTTAAGAAAACAACTGCTAAATCTTTTCTCATAAGTACCTTAGGGACAATAAGATTTGACATATAACATATAAACAAAAGTACACAGCAGCTGTTAGTTTAGTTTTGTTTGAATAAAAATACACCGATATATAAATCAAGCAATAGGAGACAGTATGCTCTTCATCATTCAGTCTTCCCTGAAAATGGTGCTTTTGAGTGGCGTCTGCTGGTGGATGTGGGACTAGGAGCTTTCCAACTATTACCTAAAACGAATAAGAAGCATTAAAACACGAACATACCTTGGCACTGGTTCAGACTGCCTGCGGGAATACTTCCTGGATTGGGAAGCAGTCAAATCTTAGTAAAATCTTAGTAACTTTAAGAACTCACTCTGTTTTGTCCAAAAAAAAATAAAAAATAAAAAAATAAACTTTTTAGGTCAACTTCATTTTTAAAAATAAATTGTATTTGAATTGCTGGGAAATTTCCAAATGTCTAAATGTATTTCTGAACACACCCTAGTAACAATAGCTGAGTGTTTTTGAGACTTTGCTCTGCAGCATGCTGCTGCAAAACATATAGAAGTTTCTTTATAGAACAACGTTCTGGGCGGTGCTTTTCTTTCATAGTTTCATACACTCTGACTCAAATGTGAAAATTAAAATTTACAATTATGTAAATTAAAGCCTTTCATTGTTTCCTGTGCTTTTAAAAAATATATAAATAAAAATTCTGATATTTTGTTTCCCATAGTAGATTCAAATGCATTATGTAAAGATTCTCTTTTAATGAAATATGTTGCCTTTGGAAATAATGTATATTCCCTAGGTATAGTTCTTGACAGAACATTCCAGTCTGTACTTCACTGATAAGTTCCACTAGCTTTGAGGTTTCTCTTTAGAGGGATTCTTGGCCCCTTGTAATGTTGTACTCCCATCATGTATGTAAGTTGAAGATGGTTTTTAATATAGGTCCTTCTTGAAGGATAAACAGTTTATGTTGTATTTAGCATTCAAATTAATTATTTAAAGTCTTTGGAATTACTTTTCTTATTTAAAGTAGCTATTTTGATTGTCATCTAATATTATTACTCTGCTATTTTATTGTGTGTCTTTCCCCATAGAAGCATGATTTATGACAGCAGCATAAAGTTCATATGGGTTTTCCAAGGACTTTTTGAAATAGCCACCTCTGACCTTCTCCTGGGTTGTTAATGCTTCACTGCCAAATCTCATGGGATTTAAAAAATTATATGTCTCCATACTTTTCATGATAATGCTATAAGGAAAATTAAAATAAAACAAGTGACATCACCTTAAATGTGCTCTTATCCTGGTATGTTCATGTTCATTTATGAAATTTTGGTAAACTTTTTAATAAAATTATAGAAAGTTACAGGCTTTTTGTGATTCTGTATGGCTGTACTCATGATCTTAAAACTTATCTAAAAGACTGGCCACAATATATCTGAAGTACCGTTTATCCAGTGAACAGTTACTGAGCACTGCTTTTACCAAACTAAAAATACACCATGTCCAAATATGCTAATTAGCCTGATTCAATCATTCTGCAATGTAAAACTCACATTGTATCCTTGAATATATGCAATTATTATTTATTAAATAAAAATAAAACAAACAAGCAATGACTTCAAACTCCAAAGAGTTTGAAATTTATTAAGGAAAGGAAGTGGGAAGAGAGAAGATAAATAATAATACAAATCAATAAGGAAAAATAAGAATATAAAATAAGCCATAGGAACCATAGAGGAGGAAACAATTAGTTGTTCTTAAATAACTTAGGTGTTTATGCTAGAGGATATAATAATTGATTTGATATATCACCAAGTGGAAAAAGTGAAGAAATTCAAAGGAAATGAAACAGAATAAAAAGTGAGAAAATATTAGTTCATAGTTATGAAATTAGTAGTTATTACTTTTGGTCCCTTGATGAATTTGCCCATATCGCTCAGTACTAGCCTCATTTTGTTCATATGTTCTATTTACCTAACAACCTCAGTCTTAGCTCCAAACCCATTGAAATTATTAATTTCAATATACCATATATACATAATCTGAGATTAAACAACATTCATAAAAAGCAGTTATTCACAGCATTTTTCACTTTTGCAGTGATAAAAATGATACCAGTGGATGATCCCATTTGACTGATTGAAGCATGCATACTGGTAAATTTCAGGGATGATTAATTTTTAATTCACTTATCTAAGAGCCTGCTTTTATGGCAAATACTGAAAATACAGAAAAACTAAAGCTCTTATCTCAAGTAAATAGGAGAAACAAGGCAGACTACTTGCAGTAAGGACCTCTACCTAAGAAGAAATGCTTATGTATACTTAAACACAGAAATTTAAAGAAACACAGGATATCCTTACTGAATGAGGCAATATTTCTGAGTAGCATTTTAAAGGAAACCTATGAGGTTTGAAGGACACAGAAAATAATGTCCTGGAGTTCTTTCCATGTGAAAGGCATATTTTTTTTTCACTTAGTATCTACCATGGGATTTGCTAGCTTGACTTGACATCCAGCTTTATGTTCTTTTCAAGGCTGAAACATATCTATTGACCTTTCTAAATCATTGTCCTAATTTCTTGCACATATTTATATAATAGTCTTTAATAAAATGAAGTTTTCAGAAAGAGAGAAAAGGATAATTAATTCTACATTAAAGAAGAAAACCATTGGTTAAGAATTTTTATCAGCTCCTATTTGCTACAGAGTATATTAATTCCCACTAAAAACCATAAAAAATCACACCTATATCAGAACTATGATTAGAATTGAAAGGTCAAATGACTTAGTTTTTAATAAATTAACTGGTCACTTATATTTTGAAACTACATTTTAGGCCAAAACTCCTTTTTCTTTTTAATGGACTCTAACTGCTTAATACATTTTATTTTTTTCAACATAGCATATTTGGCTGATTTATACTTCCTTCCCAAGTATTTAGCCGTATCATTTTCTTATGTTTTCTGTACCTTCCTACTTAGTGGAAACATTGTTTGTTCTTGGAGTGTGCTTTGTCTTCCTTTTCAAGAAGATCATCAAAGTTACTAGTTTGCAGATTCCAAAAAGAAAAAGCCTTCTAATCCCTAGTTCAGAGGCTAACCTTTATTAGTGCTCTTGTGGTTATAATGAGGACCCTGCTTCCAGCAGGGAGATTCTGGAATACTGAACAGATTATTCAACAAGTTCAGAGAAGATTCTGAAGTCCCTTATAAAACCTGCTTGTGAATACTGCTTTCTTTGCTTTACTGTTTCTGGTTTCCATAGTATTCCTAATTATATAAATCATGTGGAGCATGGGAGCTATTTTCTATCCAATATCAGTTGACAATGCTTATGTTGTGGTATAATTTTAATTTTTTTCCAAGTCAGACATTTTTCTTAAATTCTTACAAAGTGTACAAACTCTGAAAAAAGTAGTTTTGTTTTTGAAAATCTAGTAAGTGATTGTTTTTGGAATCTATGATGCTGATATAAAGAATCAGCAAGTTATTTTATGATGAGCAAGCATGGGTAATACTGGTGAAGCTGATAAATTTTTCTCAGGGTTGAATTCAAGATTAACTTGTGGATGTAGATCTTTTCAGTTTATCACTTACTTCCCAATTTATTTAACTTTATTTCAATTTAAGTTCTATTTATCTAGTGCTTTTCAATGTTCAAAATGTGTGTTGGTTAAATGAGTGTATCAACTCAAGGTATATAAATTAAAATCTAATACATAGTAATTTATTGTGGCAATAAACTAAAAGTGCTGATATTTTTAAGCTAGGTTTTTTTTTTTCTTTTTAGGAGAAATTGTAATCAAGATTGGTTTTTCTAAACATTTTTTGAAAGATTGAAGAATTATGATACTTAAAATAAGCTATTTCTATTTTAGTTATTTTTTTATAGTGTATACATAATCATGAACTTTTTAAAAAGTCTGAGGCACTCCTTATGGTAAAACTTATAGAGAAAAGGAGTGGCTCTAAAAGAATAAAAATAGGATTGATAGATGAATCTCAGGAATTAGTTTTCAAGCTGGATGAGTGAATTTCATGCATATATCTGATAAGATGTCTAAATAGTCATAGCGCTGTAATTTCTTTTTAACTTTATTTATAGTAGTAGAAAAAATCTTAAGCTCTATTTCTAACATTCTCCTAAGTGTTGAATATATTAGACAGACTTCAGATTGTGCTTTGGTAGAGAGTTGTAGAACTTAGTGCCATAAAGTGCATAACTTTTTTACTAAGAGCAAAATTCAGCAGAATACCAGTAGCAAAGGCCATTTGCATAACTCAGCCTCTCAGCAGCTCAGCTGAACCTAATTGTAATTCAATTTCCAGATTGCTTCCCTAGGCCTGGCTGCATAAAATATGCAACATATAACATAACCAATGGTACAGGACCTACTTTCTTTATTGGCAATCTATTTAATTTCTTTTTTCTGGTATATGTATTAGAATAAGGTAACTAAAATATATAGCTATTTTGTATATTTATATTTGGATCATATGTGTACACTTAAATATTAAGACCAAGTGTAAAAAAGTGATATTCTTTCATTTTTTTCTGAGTTCCAAGTGTGCTTATTATTTCTTTCTTTCTGTTTTTTTTTTCCAGAGGAAAATTAAATCTTGAAAAATGTTAGCTAGCTGCCATGTTATTTGAGTATTTTACACTAGAAAGACTTTATAAGCTAATCATGTGAAAAAGTGTATAAACATGTCTGTCAAGTCCATATGGATGTTGCATTACAGATCTACAAGTAAATATCTTTTATCTATTTACAAAATGCCTGCTGGAATAGCATTCCTAAATCCTTGACTAGTTTTATATCTCAGAAACTTAAAAACAAAAAGGTATGGTAAAAATGCTTAAGATTCTCCCCTTATTTTTAAACAGTCTTGCCACCCTATTTTAGGGGTTACTTAAGAAATGGCAGTGACAATCCTGGAATAGGATGGTTTATAAAGGTGTGGATTTTATTTTATGAATAATTTCCAGATGTGATGTTTTAGGTATATAGACTCTGCTACAGGAAGCTATATACAGAAACAACATGGATCTTACAATTTTATCAGGACAATGCAAGTAGATTTCAGCAAGGTTGGTTCCAACTCATCTGTGATAAATGAGAAGATAAGGCAATCAGTGCACACCATGACACTCTGTGCAGCTAGTTAGGCACACTTCAGAACTATTCAGGTGTGCTCTCAAAGCTTATGAGTCTTGCATGGGGGGGTGTCTCAATATAAATACATCCTTCATGGTGGCCACTAGTAATGCAGGAATTGCCTCTCTAAGACTTAACCCAGGTCAGATATAAATAATAGATGTTAAGAGTTAGCTCTGGTATTGGGGCTGTGTTCCAGGCAGTGTATTTCGGTTGGGTCAAAAGAATTTTTTTCCCCTTCTTCTCTTGCATAGTTCCTCTGCTTGAAAAATGCCTTCAAAATTCCATCACACCTTTGCGGG
Organism: Marmota flaviventris; assembly: GCF_047511675.1. Classification (NCBI taxonomy): domain Eukaryota; kingdom Metazoa; phylum Chordata; class Mammalia; order Rodentia; family Sciuridae; genus Marmota; species Marmota flaviventris. The sequence continues at coordinate 33,694,735 of NC_092506.1, forward strand.
GACCACTTTGGGTCTCTAAGGGAGAAGGTTTCAGCCCCTCAGGAGCTAAGATGTACATCCAAGGAGTTCTTTTGGCCTTGTACCAACGATTACAGTCTGCAAAAAAATATTATAAACAGGTGAGTCATCCCTCTTTAAAAACTACTTTATTATATGTTTTAAAAATGTACTCGGTTATATAGAGGAAATGATTGGCATCATGTCATAAAAGAACTGTGACATGTATTTTGTGAGCTCAGTGCCCGTTAGGGAGCCAAAATGCTGCTTCTGTAATCTGAAAGCCAACAATAATGGGGCTAATTGTATCTGTCTTTTGGTATGGGATGTCATATGTCTCATCTTTTCTTGCTGAGTACCGTGCAAAGCAAAGGCAACTCCTTATGTGGAAATTCTATAGACAGTTGCTTTGAGAAAATGAACAGCTCCTAAGTCATTTGAAGGTTTAGCTTCCTATTTTCCTTTTCATTATAAAACCAGATTGCTTACAAGAGAAGTTGGACTAAAATAAAACAAATCATATTCTGTAAAAACGAAATTGTGGATTAACTTCACATGTCAAGAGTAACTTATTTCACTTATGCTTATTTAACCTGTATGTTTTAGGACCTAAAACATAGAAATAGAATTAGTGTATTTAAACCAGGTAAAACTAGATTTTGTCTTTTAATTTCTATATATCTGTTCCATAATTGTGGGGTGTGTGTGTGTGTGTGTGTGTGTGTGTGTGAAGACTTTGAAATTTTAATAGCTACTTATAGGGATTTTTGACTTACCTCAAAGTAGAATTCTCATTGTAAAGCAGAATAATTGATACCATTTATAAAATAAAAATGTAGTTGTCACATTTTCAAAATTCTCTTTGCACTTGTTCTTAAGAAACAAAGCATACATTTTTACCATGTTAAAAAGGACTACATTTTATATTTTGAACTAGGAGGTTATGGATTAGAACTGGGCTCATTATCTCAGGCCACAGTCTGTTGAAAAATGAATATTTTGAGATTATCATGCTATTCTCTGTGTGCAGAAAGGATGGGGAAGGAGGTGGGAATGATATGTCAGTCTTGATGTTCACACAGCACCTCCTGCTGTCTGGTTCAGAAAAGAACAATTTGTATTGACTGGGAGAGTGTGTTGAAGTAAGGTATTCAGAACTATCAAGAAACATCTTCCCGTGAGAAACTTTTATTTGCAAAATGTGTGTGGTTTGTCCTTCAGCAATTTCAGTGGATATAGAATCAAGATTAACAGTTACCATAGATAAGGCTATTCATAACAATAAATTCAGAAAAATAAAACCCCAAATTTATTTTATTGTTTCTTATTAAGCTATAACACAAACGTGGTATATATTATTGTATTTAAAATATTTTAGTTGAAACACTATTTTATTTTTGAGATGTAATGATATTATAAAATGGATCTTGACCAGTTGAATATATTGCAATCATTTATTTGATATTGTATGTTTTGATTCCACTTATTGGAAAGTTTTAAATTATTTAACATTGAGTAAAACATTTTCCAATGCAAGAAATGTGCTGTTTAAATATAATCTAAAGACAAATGATTTCTAAGTTTTATTAAAAACAAGGATGGTAGAGATAAGAAACATCTCAGAAAGTAATGATATGTTTTTGTTTAGCTATCTATCCTAACATAATTTAAACTTTAAATTAATATAAACAGCTAAACTAGTTCTGTGCTTTGTGAGAAAAAGAAATGACTTGAGAATTACTTATTGCTTTGATTTAAAGAATTTCTTTATGATTCAAAATTTATGAAAAATACATTTTATTAAATAGTAAATGTAAATGAACAAATTTAACATTTTCACTGTGTTCATATCATTATGCCAAATTTAAGAATACTTAAAAACTTAAGCTCTTTGCTATAGCTAACTGAACCTTTAAAATTTTCACCATGTTCTGATAATTTAAAGCTTTACAATATGACTGCTTAAGTTTTCTTTTAAAATAAAAGTGAGGAAAAAGAAATAGAAAATTTCCCATTATGCATTTGCTTGCAAATTTTTATTTCTTAAACATGTTCAATTATATGTATTGGTGAATCTCTTTTCAATGACTTATTGTACCAAGACTTAATTTAAAATTGTTTACAATGTTTAAAAAAGTCATTGTAGTAGTAACATTATCAGGCCATCAGTGGCTAAATGTTTAACCTGGCAATATCTTTGTTTATGAATAGAATTTTTTAACAAATATCTCTCAGCATTAATGAACTTTATTTGAACTGCATTTACTTCATTTGACCTTTGGGATAGGCTTTTCTATTTAGTTTTACATAAGATTATGTTAAGGAATCATTAGACAGGTAAAATGGAGATGGATGATAATTCCTCTTTCCCTATCCAATGTAAGTTTATAAATTATAGGATTATCTTGACTCTTGATGTCATTTATTCTACTTCTGACATCCCGAATAAAAATCATATTGTTTTGCTGTTTGTCAAAATATTATAAAAAAACTTTAAACTTTGACATTCCCAAAGGAAATTTCTTTTAAATAAATTGCAATAATATAGCCTTTAAAAAGAAGTCAGGGATACTGGTTTTATGTTTACGAACTTATCATTTTTTAATTTTTAACTGTAGCTTGGCTGTTATAGCATGCAACTGAATTAAGCACACTACATTAGGGTAGTCTTAAATATATACTGATTCGTGTATATGAAAATGAGATATTATATTTAGGACAGCATAAAGTCACTTAGTCTTACATTTATCACATTTATTTCCTTAAAAGTGGAAACATCTTAGAAATTGCTCAGAGCTAAGCAGAATCTATTTAATTGGTAATCTTTGAAATAGCATAAACGCATTCCTATGAAATGTAGTTAACACTTTCAGCGACAAGGCCTGTTCCATCTCATTAGCATTCTTGTTATGTAGTGGTGCTGTTGGTGGGGGTGTTGAAGTAGGAATGCCATTGTGTCGAGTTCCAGTGTTTGGGGACAAACACTGCTGTGGAAGGAACGTGTGAAAAGGCCACAGTCCTGTCAGTGAATGAGGAAGGCTGTGCTTTCTGTGTGCTTCAAGCAGGGAAGCTGTCATTCATAGGCCTAACACAGCCAAACAGAGGCCAAAACACAAGGCTGCCCTACCTTTTAAAATGATATTAGTGATTTTTAAACATGATCTTCTTTATTTATAATCTTACATAGAGCTTTTAGTTGCTGTCAGTAAACAAAATATGTCTGTCTGTTCAGAAATACTGTAAAGATGAATAAAAGTCTATGGAATTGTGCCAGGCAGCTATATAAATAATGATTTGGAAGGACTGATGGGCAGTGTTTGGTACAAACGTGATTTGGGGAAACTTCCATTTCTGGAAATGTCTTTCCAGTTTAGATACTACTTTGAATATTTTTCCCCTAACCAACAAAATTGTTGGAGAGTTTCATGTAATGAATGCATAGAATTTTTTTTCCAATACAGTTTTTAAAAGAGCTTATAAACTTGCAGTCTTAATCACAAATCTATTCACAATATGGCTTAGTTGTTGTAGATTGCATAGTCATTTCTGAAGTTCAGAGGGAAACAAAGGAAATGACTATATCAAGATATTAATCTTGATAAACACCATTTTAATTATGAAGACAGTCATAGTCCCTGTGCTACTTAAGACATAAATACATTAACACATAGAATTAAGAAGTTTGAAGGACAAAATTTTAGCAGTTTGGAAAGGAATGACCAATTTTGAGATTAGACTATAACTTGTTTGATTATTTAAAGCAAAATAAAGAAAGAACAAAAAAAAAACTCAAGTATTTCTTAAGATTTTGAGGCATCTTTAAAACTTCAGCAGTATATTGGAAAATTGGCAATTTCTATTTATGTCTGAAGGTGTAGGGAAATGTTTTATTTCTGTAATTTTATTTGAAAATGTATACATGGGCTATTTGTGATAAATCATTACTTAATGAAGTTTGCCAAGAACCATATAATTTTTGGCCTGAGTGATTTAAAATTTTTTGTATGTATGTGATCCTTTGTTAATTAATTAAGCAAAGCAACTTTTTTGAGTGCTGTGGTATGCTATTTCTAAAAGTTTTGCATTTGATTCAAATCTAGATACTGAGTTTCTATTTCAAAAATTAAGTTTCACTATTTAAATTGGAACCATGTTGTAGATTTATTTTGTAGGTATATTAGTAGATAAGGAAATAACTATCTAACTTCAGTATATATTGGTTTTTCAGCTTAAAATCGAATGTATCTTGCTAATGTGTTAAACTAAGCTCTTCCAAAGCACTTAAGTTTTCTTTATGAGTTAATGTTGTCTTACATTACAACACCCTTTCACTGTTTGATAATTAGATATCAGTAATAATGATATTTTCTATTCAGAATTGATTCAGCTAAAAATGTGCTTGAATTACATTTAGTGCTGACAGAATTTGTTGATTGCAAAAAATTATTTTTAAAGGAATCTTGGTGTTTTAATTTTTTATAAAATCATTAATAGTTTATCTTTCTACATCCTGTGTCTTAAGTCGATTAAAATAATTTATTGGTTCTAACTCTGCTGAAAGAATAACTATTTAAATCTGTGTATGGGGTGAAGGTGGGAGTTCATAATCCACTTGAATCAAAGTGTGGAATATGATATGTCAAGAAATTTGTAATGTTTTGAACAACCAACAATAAAAAATTAAAAAAAAAAGAATAACTATTTATAGTTCATTTTCTATACTATATACTTAAAAAATTGAGTAGTTTTCTTAAGATAGTCTTTCTGGGGCAATACTCAAATTATTGCAATTTTGAACAAACTTCCCAATGTCCTTGATACCTTGGGACAAATTTCTAATATAGGAACACAACTTACTAATGAGAGTATAAAAATAATGTGGCAGTCATTTCAAAATGAAATCTACTTTTGAAGGTTTTGATAAGTAATTTTTTTTTAGAAAATTAGGTTGTTTGTAGATTTGAGTGATTGTTGTTTTTTTTTTCCTTCTCCTGAAACCAAGCTGCATTCTAGTTACTTGAAGTATTTTAAGAACCTTAAACTTGTGTCTTTTTCTAAGTGTCATGCTTTGAGCAGGCCTAACATCAGTTAAATGAAGTGAAAATTGCATTCTTGTCTTGATAGAGATGAAAATGGATTTCTGGTCATGAAATAGATGTAGTTGTCACTTTTTAAAAAAGGTGTCAGCAGTTTGCTTCAGCGAGTAAGGTGCCAATTCAGTATGGCAGTAAACTTGTGATCTGAGCAATCAATAAAATGCTTCAATAACTTCTGCTTCATTACACTTATAATAAGAGGCTATAGATCCATGGCACATAAAATGTTGATAAAGAGGATATGTGGGGATCGACTGTGACAATTTTCAGAAAGTACAGTAAGTGCAATATTGCCATCTAGAGTTTGTGCAAAGGTAATTATTACAGAAGGGGGCGGGGAGTGACAGTGGAATAAAATAAGAAATAATATTGAAATATTGTTTATTTTCCATCATTTATCCATCATTCATTTATCTTCATGAAGCATTTCATTCAACTTGTCATAAATCTGTTTAGGTCAGGAGATAAAATTTCAAATCTGTATTTTTCTCTAATTCTCTTAGAAAAATACTACCAAATGTCAATTATATATCTCTGGCTCAAAAATTGAACATTTTACCATAGAAAACTATCTATTAAGTAACTCAATTTGGAAAAAATATTAGACGTAGAGATATTTTGGGGGAGGCATGGCAGTCAGTTACATCAAAATGGAGAGGTTAATGCCATCTCAATTGGGTGACTTTCAATTAAAAATTAACTATTAATAGTAAACATTCCTTCAAAAACTAATAGTAAACTTATTTTTTAAGTGTCACTTTAAATTAAATACATTTGGGGACTTAGGATGTAGCTCAGAGGTAAAGTTACTGCCTAGCATGTGTGAGGCTCTAGGTTCAATCCCTAGCACACTCCCACCCAAAATCACTTTATTTAAAAACTGTTTATGTAATTAATTATGAACAGTTTGATAAAATGGAAGATCCATTTGGGGATTATTTTAAGATTATTTCTTATTCTTTCATAGTAGAAAACATTTATTACTCTATTTTCCTGATCAATAAATATTACTTAAATTATTTCATGTTGTAATACTATTTGAGTGAACTAATAAGCAAAACATTTTTAAATGAACCATTACTGAACCCTTTCTTCCTCTGAATTTATGGCTGTTTCTTTGAAAAAAAATTTTAAATCTGAATTTAGTTATTCTAGGATATTTGATATAGTTATATAGTTACTTAATATTGATATAGATTGATTTAATAAGGGAAGCTGACCAATTTGGAAATGATACTTTTATTATCTTATTTATCTATTTTTTACTTATATAGACAATTTATATAAGTTTATTGAGCTAGGCCTTCATGTTTCTTTGTAAGGAACAATTTGGCATTGGTATATTGATAATATAGTTTGATAATGTACTATTTGTATTTTCTGTTTTTACTCATATGTTTATGAGTGAATGACTTCTACAATTGTAAAAAAATGGAAATGATTATAACATTAATTTATTTTCAGTTTCTGACCAAATTTTTATCTTAATGTTGCATCATCACTATTTATATTTAATTATATAGTTAGGCAAATTCATCTTAGTTTGAAATTTATAATCACACTGAGTAGAAAATGCTGCATTCCAAATAAATATGGAATTGTTCTAGTAAAGTAAGTGAAAGTAGACCTGACAAATTTTCTTTAAATTACTCACACCACCTACAGGTATTATTGCCTATGACTCTTTTGAAATGAGAATAAATTTTATAGAGTTACAGCAGCAAAGTGAAAGAGTGTGTTTGATAGATTCCCTGAACAGTTTCAACACCCACAGGTATTATTTGTAAGAAAACAATCATGCGGAGTCTTCAGCTGGTTAGAGAGGGCACAGCATTCTATCTTCACCTGACATCCTATCTGTTCTGTCAACATCCTGGGCCCCCTGCCTGCCACCCCCTCCTCCCAAAACAATAATGCTCACTGAGAGGTTTGTGTGAATGGACAAGAATATGAATGTTTTTTTCCCCCCTTGAAGGACTAAAACAGTATTGAAGGCACATTCTTAGGGTGAGGAAAACCAATTGTTTTTAGGATTTAGTAGTATTTTCTGTTTGCTATTCAAATTGATCAAAGTCAGTGATTGCTAGTTAACATCTTTGATTATTAAGAAATATGACTAAATATTGAAAAAGGGAGGATCAAGTGTAAAAGTTTTAGGAATTATTGCTTTTCTTCGTTTTATACAGAGATATATATTCATTTCTTCTTACCTATTAGTAAACATCAATTTTACAACAAAGAGCTTGTTTTTAAATAATATAATTCATTTTAAGTTATATTTTATGTCTGTAGCAAAATACAGAAAGGAATGTAAAATTGTTGCTCTCTTCAATCAAGTTTTCTCAAGTATCTTAGAAAATCAATTTTGTGTAATTTTCTAAAACATAATCAATATCTCCTAATATTTACAAAAGATTTGAAGTTCTTAAACATAGCCAGTCTTACATGGAGAAAGGATATAGCAAGAGTTCATTCAATACTTTCTATAGTTCATCGGGAAATACATGTTGAAAGTTTCAGAGAAGAGAATTATAACATAAATAAAAGTGCTGGAAAGATTCACAACCTCAGAGTTGGCGAATTACAGGTGAGTTGTACTTTCCAGTTCTGTACAGGTTGAGTATCACTTTTACAAAGTGATTGGGTCCCCTGTCGTTTTGGATGTCAGACATTTTGGGATTTGGAATGTTTACATATATACAATATGATACCTTGAGGATGGGACTAAAGTCTAAACATGAAATGCATTTATACTTAATATATACCTTATACACACAGTCTCAAAGGTAATGTTATACAATACTTTTAGTGTGCCTGTTTTATGACCTACCACATGAAGTCAAGTATGGAACTTTCTACTTATGGTGTCATGTCAGCATTCAAAAAGTGTTGGAATTTGAAGAATTTCATATTTCAGACTTTTGGTTTAGGGATGCCTAACCTATACTGCTCAATATACTATCCTCATGTAGTTTTTAAAGTTAAATTAATTAAAATTAGAATTGGTCACAATCCAAGTGCTCAATAGCTATATCATCATTGAATGTTCTGCTGAACAATGCTATTCTATAAGGAATAAATTAAAATACCCCTATTATACTTCAGAATTGATTTCCTCATTCTATGATTAGCAAAAAGTCAAAAGAATCTTTTAACATAATCAAGATTTAATTCAGTTTGGGTAAATAAATTACTTTAGTCTCCACAAACAAAACAAAAGTTGTGAAAACAAAACTTACAAAGCTTGCAATCTATTCACTATCTAACCAACAGGTGGACACCTTTAGGTCCTTTAGTGAGGATCTCTATCACTACACTGGGTGAAGGCAACATCTTTAGGGACTACTTACTATCTGGCAATCACTAATTTAACCTTATCTTGTTTGCTTAGAAAAGATTCCCCACCCCCAAAAGGAAATGATTAGAGCACCAAAGACACACTCAATGATGAAGTGTTGAGTTCCTATGTATGTGTGTATTAACTAGAGCTACAGATACAGAATTATGTAAGACTTTGCCCTGAGAAAGCTTACATTCTTATTTTGGAGACAAGGGATGCCCATCACTCTTAGGAAATATGCTTATCTGTATATAATTAAGTACTAAAACATATGGTAGAGGTTCTTGCATAAAGAAAGACTAGTGAAAAAGTACAATGAAACCATTTTAAGGTTGAAATGAACTTTAGAAGCCATATAATCCAGTCCTCTCGTTTTACAGATAGGAAGACAATAACACCTCATTGAATTAAATAATTCATTGAAATAATATGTATAAAACTCTTAAATGAGAATGCAGAATATAATAAGTGGTCAATAGGGGTTAATTGTCATTATCATCACTATCATCATCTTCACTGTTAATATTATGGATAAAGTAATTGAGACAGTGGCAGTAAAGTATTTGTGGAAACTTAATGAGACAGCAAGAAATTATTGTAGTGAAATTAGAGGGCTGTCTTCACTAATATGGTAGGTAAGATAGGGGTTCATGACCTGAAAGATGTGAAGGGTTTGAAAAGGAGATTCAGCCAATGGTGTGAAGTCAGGAAGAGGTAAGATATAATTTTCAAACATATCATATTTGTTACAAAAAACATTATTGGTGACCTTTGCAAGATTGAAACCTCTGAGTGAATAGGGTTAAGGAAAGAGTTTATGTTGAAGAGAAAGGAATATGGATATAGATAGAACCTTTGAGAGGTTGAGAATGACCATACCTTTTTGAGATTCATAGTATATTAAATAATGAAGAAATACCCAAACAATTTTAAAACCATTGAGTATGTTTTATATGACTGCACTTAAAATTAATTCTATCAACAGATATGATATTATATGTAATATTCTATTAATATAGTTTTATATTAAGATTTATAAAGATATTAATTTATAACACATGTAGGTGAATGGTAAATGACTGTTATCTTCAGTTGATCTTCTCTTCGCTGTGTCTTTTTGATTGTATGCCTAATTTTATTCACAGTTTAAAAAAAGGTTAAATTTGTTGACCATTTAAGACTGAGGTCAAAAGACCTTCCTCAGACTGAGGATCTGAGATCCTGGAGTGGTTGGATAGTACAAATGGAAAAAGAAAGTCACTGAGTTTGAAAGCACATGCTGAAGTTTTCTTTAGGAAGGAGACACATGGTGCTTAAATTCACTCATACTATATAAGATATGTAAATAAGTATTTTATTTTGTCTAAATCTTTTTATCTTTCACACAAGCCATTATTTATGGTAGTAGGGAAAAAATAAAAACTAAATTTGACTTTTACAAAATAATTCAATCATTTCTTTTAGGCAATGCTAAATGAGTAAAGATGCTTAAAGGCCTGTATTTCTGTCCATTCTCTATTTCCTCCAAAAAGGAATCTGTGTTTATGGAGCATGAGGAGCTTAAGTTACAACTAGGGCTGTTCCTCTTTAGTTACACAGAGAGCAGGAGGCATAGTTTTAAGGGAATGAATGTCTAGATTCTCACCTTCTGTATATGTTTTTGGGTTTTTTTTTTTTTTTTTGTCTAAAATTATTCTACCTCAGAATGTGTCTACAGTGCAAGTGCATGCCATTTCTCCTTTCCCATCTACCATCATCCTCAAGAAAGGCAAAGCACACCTCTTTGATGTTCTCAGTCTACTCTGGTGCTTCACTTGGGGGTGTATAATCCCCCAGACACCAAAAGGATACTTTGAAAATGTCAGTGCCATAATCTTTTGGCCCTGGATTTTTGATGTTGTTATTATGTATGTATTTCTGCTAAGGAAAAGGTAGGATGGAAATAGAAAGTTGAGAAAAAGGAAAGATGTAAACTCTCTGCATGTTAAAGAAGGCTTTTTCTCTTCCTTTCTTTGTGTGTGTTGTGGGATCGGGGGAGGGGTACTAGGAATCCACCTCAGGAGTCCTTTACTACCTAGCTACATCCTCAGCCTTATTTAAAAATTTTATTTGGATACAGGGTCTTACTAAGTTGCCAAGGCTGGCCTCAAACTTGTGATTCTCCTGCCTCAGCCCCCAAGTCACTGGAATTATGGATGTGTGCCATCATACCAGTTTCTTAAGTTTCTAAACAATGAATGGTTGATATAAAAAAAAAACAAAACAAAACAAAAAAAACCTGTGATATGCTACTAAATTTCTGTTACTTTCTCCATCCCACCCTTGGCCTAACTATGCCACCCTGAAGCCTCTGCAGTGTAGTTATTATAATTATTCTGGGCCCTTAATATTTTTTGGTTTTACTGGTAAAAAGTAAAAAGTATTAAATTACACATTTTGAATATTTTTAAGTGCACAATTCAGTAATGTTAAATATACTTATATTGTTGTGTGCAACAAATCTCTAAATCATTTTTTCTTTTTGCACTGCTGGGTATTGAGCCCAGGGCTTTCAGTATGCTAGGGAAATGCTCTGCCTCTGAGCTCTTAGTTGCCCCTTCCAGAGTATTTTTATATTGCCTTATTAAAAGTCTGTATTTATTAAACTGATTGCCCCTCTTTCCTACACTCAGCCCTTGGCAGACACCTTTCTGTTTTCTGTTTCTATTGTTTTAACTACTTCAGATACTTGTAATTAATGGAATCATATACAGTGTTTGTCCTTTTGTGACTGACTTTCCAGAAGTGGGATTACTGAATCATATGACCATTCTATTTATCATTTAAAAATTTTTTTCCTTTTAATATTATTTTAGTTGTCAATAGACCTTTGCTTTTATATGGTATAAGACAAGGGTCCAACTTTATTCTTTTACATGTGAATATTCAGTTTATCTAAGATAATTTGTTTAAGATATTGTTAATGTCTTGGCACCCTTGTGGAAGATGATTTGGCTATATATATAAGAGTTTATTTCTGGGATCTCTATTCTGTTCCATTAGTAAGTCTGTATGTATGTAAGTATGTATGTGTGTCTGTATATCTATCTATCTATCTATCTATCTATCTATCTTTAGGTCAGTAGCACACAGTCATGATTGCTATGACTTTGTAGTATGTTGTAAAATTACAGGAATTGTATTAAATTAGTAGGTTGTATTGGATAGTGTAGACATTTAAACAATATTCTTCTGATCTATAAGTATGGATGATCTTTCTAGTTATTCGCATGTTTTTTAAAATTTCTTTTAGCAATGTTTTATAATTTGCACTATAAAAGTCTTTCATTTCCTTAGTTAAATTTATTCCTAGGATTTTTTTTTTCTTTTTGATGCTATAGTTAAAGGGATTGCTTTCTAATTTCCTTTTCTGGGCTGACCATTGTTAGTTTATAAAAATATAACTGACTTTTGCATGTTGATTTTGTACCTGGCAACTTTGATGAATTTTTTGTATGTGTATGTAATCTTTAGGGTGTTGTACATATTAGATAATGTTTTTTGTAAATAGAGGTCATTTTATTCCTTATTTTCTTCCAATGTGGATGCATTTTATTTCTTTTTCTTATCTAATTGCTCTATCTATCTATCTATCTATCTATATGTCTGACTATTGATATGGTGAGCTATGTTGATTTATTTTAAAATGCTAAGTGAAGTTCACATTCCTGGGATAAATCCTAATTTCTCCGGAAGTAATATCTTACACACACACACACACACACACACACACAAACATACACACATATAATTTGAATTGATTTATTAAAGTGGTGCTAATGATTTAATGATTTTTGTGTCTATTATCAGGAGAAACATTGGCCTATTGTTTATTTTTCTTCTATTATTTTTGTCTGATTTTTGTATTTTAGATATTTTGATATTTCTAGGGTCATGCTGCTTTTAGTTTGTTTAACACCAATGTTTTGGCAAAGTTTACTACTGAAGCCATCAAGGCCTGAATTTTGTTTGTAGATAGATTTTTTAAATTATGTGTTGAATTTCTTTAGAAGATATATAGATATTAACATTACCTCTTTTGAATTGATCTTTAATACTTTAATAGTCTTTGAAAAACTTTACCCATTTAGTCTAAATTGACAGATTTATTGACATAAAGATGTTAATAATATTCTATTATCCATTTAAAGTCTGTACACTTCGCTTTTAACTGGTAATTTCTTTCCTCTCATTTTTTCTTAATTGATCTACCTAAAATGATTGATCAATTTAATTGATATTTTATAGGAAATGGCTTTTGATTTAGTTTTCTGTTTTATTATTTCACTGATTTTTTTTGGTTTTAATTTTTTTTTGAGCTTTATTAAAGTATAATTGACAAAATTCTTACAGCACTCAATAAGTTTTGAGATATAGGATTTTCAAATTCCACACACTGCATTATTTAAACTGTCCTCTCCTCTCCCCTTTTCTGTTTAATCTAGAGCATTCCAGTCTTTTATCTTCTTGGAATTGACTATTTGAAGAGACTAGGTCAGTGTCTTTTTTTTTTTTTATTAGTTGCTCAAGACAATACAATGATCTCTGCTTCTGTAGATTTTAATTGCTATTTCTTTTTCTAATTTCTTAAAGTGGAAAGTTAAATCCTTGATTTTAGACCTTACTAATGTAAGTAGTTAATGCTATTAATTTTCCCTGAAAGCATTGCTTTAGCTGTACTTACCAAATTTCAATAGTGTGGTATTTATTTTTTTCAGTTCAAAATTTTCCTTGTGGTTTCCTCATCTGTTATTTAGATGTTAATTATTTTTCAATTATTTGGGGGATTTCCATGTATATTTGTGATATTCGTTTCTAGTTTATTTCCATCATCAGAGAACATACTATGTATAATTTTAGTTCTTTGAAAAATTTGGGGGTTTGTTTTATGGCTCAGAATGTGATCTAAATTAATGTTCCATGTTTGTTCTACTTTATTTGGCTGAAGTGTTCATAACTATTAATTTGCTCAAGCTAGGTGATTTTACTGTTCAAGTCTTCTGTTATCCTTGCTATAGTTGGAAATTTGTCTGTTTCTCCTTTCTGTTTTCTCAATGTTTTATACGTATATTTTGAAGATGTGCTGTTATGTCCATACACATTTAAGATTTGTTATATTTTCATAATTAAGTTACTGTTAAAAATCATTTTGAGATGTACTTTTTAATCCTGGAAATAATCTTTGTTCTGAAATCTACTTTGATTTATATTAATAGACCTGCTTCAACTGTAAATGGTATCATGAAATGTTATTTTCCATCTTTTTATTTTTAACTTATCTGTGTCTTTATGTTTTGTCTTGTAGAAAAAATATATTTTGGTGTTGCTTTTTTTTTAATCTGACAATTTCTTACTTTTTTAAACTGAAGTGTTTAGACCATTTACATTTAATGTGAGTATTAATATGACTGGGCTTAATTATTTTATCACTTGTGTTCTATTTGTCTCAATTGTTGTTTTTTCTCCTCATGTCATTTTTATTTCTTTCTTTTGGATAAAATAAGAATTCTTTGGTAATTTCATTTTATCTCTGACATAGACATATTAGCTCTATAGTTTTGTGAGTGTGCATTTATGTGTAGATTCTCTAGGGTGTGCAATATATATATTCCACTTTTTATAATGTATTTTTTAATAATATTTTATCTTCACTGCAATGTAAGAAACTTCCTGTACAAGATATTTCTATTTATTCCTTCTGTTATTTATGATACTATTGTTATATATTTTATTTCTACATATGTTATTATCCCCAGAAAATATTGTTTTATTTTTATTTAATCAATTACCTTTTAAGGTGTTTTTTTTTGGTTATTGTTTTTATTTTTGGTATCGGGGATTGAAAACAGGGCACTTTTTATTTTGAGACAGAGTCTCCCTAAATTGCTTAGAACCTCACTAAATTGCTGAGTCTATCTTTTTTTTTTTTTTTTATTGTTGGCTGTTCAAAACATTACATAGTTCTTGATATATCATATTTCACAATTTGATTCAAGTGGGTTATGAGCTCCCATTTTTACCCCATATACAGATTGCAGAATCACATCAGTTATACATCCATTGATTTACATATTGCCATACTAGTGTCTGTTGTATTCTGCTGTCTTTCCTATCCTCTACTATCCCCCCTCCCCTCCCTGCTGAGTCTATCTTGAAACTTGTGATCTTCTTGCCTCAGCCTCCAAAATTGCTGGGATTACAGGCATACACTGCTGCATCTGTCTATTAAAGAGATTTTTTTTAAATGAGAAAAACGTTACTCAAGTGCTTATGGGTTTTGACCTCTTTTCTTAAATACTTTTTCTGTTCCTCTCCTATTTTTTCTGGATTTAACTTAGATACATGTTAGTTCACTATTTAATTATTTTTCAGTGCTTTTTCTCTGTGTGCTTCATTCTGTTGTTTCTGTGGTAACCATCAGACTGAGCTAGGGTATGAGTTGTCTCTAATTCCTCAAGAAGCCATTAGAAAAGAAAGCTGCAGTGATAGCAATTTGTGTGGAATTAAGGTGTTTAGTTTCAGAATTTCAAACATAACAGGGAATGTTTTCTGAATCTGACAATGACAGAATCACAAAATCCCACTTTTGCCCAATTCATATTCAGTAATAAGGAGCAAGACTAGGAATCTAGTTTATGAAAAATTCTAGAGATGACTGTACTTAGCTAGGCTGAAGATCATGTATTTTCTTGTTGAACTTTTTGAGATCAATTTAAAAATATTTTTATTATATAAGTTAATTTCTTTCTGCTGTTTTGTATCCTTTTACATATTTAATTTTATATACAAATACATCTAAATTTATTCTAAAATTTTTATCAAAAATGTTTATTGCAAATTTGTATTACTCATTTGTTTTTAACGTGGGTGCTGTTTAAGTACGTGTGTGTGTGTGTGAACATGTGTATATATGTGTGCTTTTAAGCATCTGCTTGGGCATAGGTTGGCCAGCTGCCAGCACTATTGCACCAGGTCAATGCTTGTTTGGACTTGCCTTTGATACACTCTTTTCCTACTTCTTTAGGTATGCATTAGATTAGCCTCATTACTTTAAAGCACAACATCACATGCTCAGAAAGGTATACTCTCTAATTTCAGCACAATTATATATTGAGTGATCAAATTTTACTAAAAATCAGATCCTTGCCATAGAATTGGACTGTTTTTCAAATTTGGCATACAACCAGTATACTAGTTGATGTAAGTTGGTGAAAAACTTCAAACTATCAGTTTGAAGTATTAATGCTATTCAAAGTTAGATTTTGAATTTTTAATCTTTCCCAACCTATCACTTGTTGGACATTTAGCTATTATAACTTATTATGATCCCTTTGCATTTTATAAGTGTGTATTTATTATGATATCATAAAAGAATTTAGTTCTTGAAGCCATCTGCAGATGTCATTGGAAACTGGAGAGTAAATGTAACCTAAATAACCTGATATCAGGAAAAATAAAAATCAAGGCAGCATTCTAAGGACAATAGCTTTAAAAAAGTGATGTCTATTTGAGGACAACAGAATCTTTTGCTCTATTTAGATAGCAACATGAAATTAGAAAATAAAAAATAGGATTTGAAAAAGTCATTGGTTTTTTTCTGTAAACATTTATTTTTAGAGTATCAAAACAAAAGATTTTGGGGAGAAGAATAGCACTGGTGATAATGATTATAGTATATTGTGTTTTACACCAAATATATAACAAATGAATATGTTTCCTGGTATTTTAGCTCTTCTGAGAACTTTAGTACACATTATAAAAGTTTTCTCTTCTTTTTGAGGGGGGAAGATACCAGGGATTGAACCCAGGGATGCTTAACCACTGACCCACATTACCAGCCATTTTGTAATATTTTAGTTAGAGACAAGGGCCTCCCTAAGTTACTGAAGCTGGCTTTGAACTTGCATCTTCCTGCCCCAGCCATCACACCAGCCATGCTTTCTCTTCCAATGTGCTTATTAATTGGGAGAATATCTTTCTACAATTATACTCTCTACTTTTGAAATCTTTGCAGCATAACTAATTTTTTTAAAGTATAAATAAAAATGTAGTATGAAAGCCTTCTTCTTTAGTGAGTACATACTTTAGAGAGAAAATATTTCCATAGCTTGGAATGTTGATATTTCTTTGAAATATGTAACACAGATTTTTCAAATAATAGCCAATTGTTGAATACAAGTTGGGCATACAATCTCTGATAGAAGACGTGAGTAGGGATACAGAGTACACATTATGAAAAGAACAATTATTTTGTTGAATTCCTTTTATTTCTCTGATTGTGTTTCTGCAAAATAAAATGGCATTACTTTAGTCATATCCATGTCTTTAAAGTTAGAAAGAAAAACATGTAGCATACACATGTGATCAAATATTAGATCATTTAGAAACCTATGTGTTTTTATTACTTCTTTTTTTCTGTACAATATTTTTTATTGATTTTATTTTTTTAAATATATGAGAGTGGAATGCATTAATGCATTACAATTCTTATTACACATATAGAGCACAATTTTTCATATCTTTGTATATAAAGTATGTTCACACCAATTCATGTCTTTATACATGTACTTTTTTTTGCACTACAATTCTTATTACACATATATAGCACAATTTTTCATGTGATGGACATCATTATCTAAAGTACATGTATTAAGACACGAATTGGGTGTCAACCTACTTTATGTACAAACAGAGATACGAAAAATTGTGGTATATATGTCATTACTACTTATTTTAAAAATATTCTGTCTCTTTGTAATTAGTACCCCTTTGAAGTGAGTATGTACTTGCCTTACAAAAATAGTGTCAGTGTACAATCAACTGGATGGCATGTGTAGAAGTGCATTATTTTTCTATATAATATAGGCTCTAGTGATAGCATCTACATGTTTCCATTCAGTGTTATTTCTGGGTTTCTATTACATTCCTAATATATAGATGGATTCTATGGACTGCCTTGTTCTATCCCTTTGTATCCATATATACACCACCCATTTTTAAATTTTATTTACTAAGATAGATATTCAAAGTACACTTGAGTTATTTAAAGCCCTATAGGTCTGAAAATCTGAATTGTTTTTCTTATGTGACTTTCAAATCACTTTTGAAATCCATATACTTCAGCTTATATTTTATATTAATAGACCTATTTTCAAATGTGCAAATCAGCACAAACCAAAAGTAAAGATATCACACCATTTTGTACTATAATTTTTTTTCTTTGTGGTACTTTGAAGTGAACCCAGGGGTGCTCTACCACTGAGCTACATCCCTAGTACTTTATATTTTTTTCATTTTGAGACAGGGTCTGGCCAAGTTGTCCAGGCTGGCCTTGAACTTGCAATTCTTATGTCTTAGCCTCCCAGGTCACTGGGATTACAGGAATATGTTACCATGGCCAGATAGCTATAATTTCTTTATTTTTATAGAAATGATGTTTGCTTGTTTTGAAATTTCTGTGAAATGTTTAAATTTGAGTGTGTCTCTGCACCTTTCTTTTACATCCCCTTCTTCTCTCTGTTAAAGGCTTGGTGTAGAGGGAGAGAGAACAATTTGCCCCAATAATGAGAATTCTCCTTCATTGCCTTTCTTAACCCATTTATAAAATTATTTCTAAGAATAATGTATTCTGAACCTTGCACCAATTAATAAATGTATTCCTGAAGAAAAATTCACTTGTAGTGGTATCTACAAAAATAATCATTTGGAAACCAAATGGATGAGATTGCTCTGACATTAAAAGCAGGAAACCCAATCAGCACAGATCTAGGCTTCAGTGCAAAGTTCAAGGTAGGTATTTTTAAAACCAAAAGCTACACACCATCTCTGTCCCATTTGTGAAAGCTTGATATTCAAGTGACTGGCTTACAGGCTACTGTTGGGATGGCTGGAGGTAGTTTCTACTACATGGAGCATGAAGCATCTGCTTTGGGATTATAATATCCAGCAGCTTTAGCAGATGTTGCAAGAGAATACCCAGTTTGGTTTTATGACATTCTCTAGTCATTTCAGTAAAAATGAGGTCTGCATTGGGTTAAATGGCTGAGGTAGGGTTCTGAAATAGTTTGGACTATTAGATATAGATCTGTCCCTTTCATTAATTGATACTGTCCACAACTTCAATTGAACATGTCATAGTTCTTCTCAAGAATGCAGAGAATTATCTTAATACCTTACATCTTAACATAACCATGGATTATGATATCTGAATTCAAGTGTTATAGACTTTTATAGTATAAATTCACCTTAAGGTTGTTGTGTGTATATATTATAAATTAACAATTTGATTTAAACTTTTTAATTCCTAAGTATTAAGAAATTTATCCTAGTATCCAATCCTCTTCCAGTCATCTATATATGTCTTCTCTAATCTCTTGCCACTAGAGGAAAATAATATTAATATTTATGTCAATAATTGTAGCCCCTTTCTACCCAGATTAGTAGGCATTCCAGTGCTACTCTCTTGATTCTCCCCTTTTGAAGTTTCTTGATGTCCTTTGCTGTTAACACCTCTCAGTGGGGGACCATATCATTGCATTAGTGAAGCTGAACTAACAGCTCTAATTACTATAAAGGGAAAGGGTCAGAAACGCCACTACATTCTGCAGTGGATACTTTTTAGCCTGGCATGGCAGAATATGGGATGGGCAGCTTCGTCAAACCATAAACAGATCTCTGAGATACCTTCCCCCCAGAGCATTAACTGCTTATGAAACTAACAAGGACCACTTCAGAGATTCTTCTCATGTAAGAAATACTACTGTAAAATGAGCCTTGCTATTTCCATTTTTTTTTTTGCATAGAAGCCACTGACAAATTTTAAGAGGAAGCTAAAAAGATTTAACAGTTTTGGCTAACTAGGGATTTTGTGAGCACATGTACACAAAAATACACATACATTGTGTATGATTCTCATCTATATGTGCACTTTTCATTCTATTAAATTATATTGCTAGTATTGAACATAAATTTATATTTTGCTTGTTTGTACACATTTGAATTTCATTAGATGAATTTAATTTTCTAAATATTCCCCTTCTTTTTTTAAATTTAAATTTATTTAAAAATAGCTGATATATAAAAACATAAAAGTTATACATATTTATGAGGTATGCTGTGATAGTTCAGTACATGTATGTATTAGTAATGTTTAAGCCAGGTTAAACATACCTGTTTCCTCAAATATTTGCCATTTCTTTAAGGAGAAAGCATTAAAATTTTTTTCTTTTGGCTTTTTAGAATAGACAGTATATTACAATTGCATGTAATCATCACACTGTACAATACCATACCAGGCTGCTCCTGACTACAACTTTAAATATGTGACTATTAACCCTAATTTGGACATGAATTTGATGAAAGAAGTAACCATATTCATGTGTATACATCACTTAAATACATGGCTATTAAGATGAACTGCTTTACTGACTTACAGAGCATGAATATTTTAAAATATTAAATATGGAAATATATATTAGTATCTATGTTTAATTATAGAAGTGTTTATTTCCTATATTACATTATTAAAGATAAGAAGCATAAATTGGCCTAAATTAGCACAAATTTTAAATTGAGCTGCAATATAGAATGAATAATTCTTTTCTTTTAACAAAAGCCTTAGGTTAATGAACTAAAATGATAACGCATTTCTGTTATCTTATTTATGACCTATAATTTCTGAAGACCTATTTAAAGTATATTGTCTCTTTAAATGATATTACATTAGACCTCAGTCATCTGTTCCCTGTCACTTCCTATTATTTTATACTTGTTCATCAATCCTTGGGGGAAATTAGAACTTGTGTAGCTCTGTGATCTGCATAATGCTTAGTGGGGGTGTGGCCAGGAGATTCCTCTCCTCAACATGGCCCTGACATTTTCACTCTATCTTTGGACCACTTTTAATCCCACCTGATCCTATCCCTGAGAGGTATGATATATCTGACTCTTGAAAAAGTAATTTAAAAATTAAACCCCCCATTTTAAATTTTTACATCTACTTTTACATCACACATATTTAAATGTAGTTTTTAAAAAATCATTGTTGTTCATTATTTTATGGCTCATTGACAAAGTTTCTTATGGTTAAAATATTAACCACTGTTCCAGGATTTTCATCTCAGTAAACCCATGTGAAAATGACCTTATTTTGTAATAATCTGGGGAATTATATATGCACACATTTCTAATTATGTAAACATATTGTTTGCAACAGTAGAATGGAAAGAACAAGTCCCCTTGTGGTCACTTGGTACTCTATTGGGGTAAAAACAACTCTCTTTTTGTGTGTGTGTGTGTGTTTGTGTGTGTGTGAGTGGTGCTTGAGAGGAACACAAGGCCTTGGGAATAAGTAGCTCTTCTTTTTCACAGGAAATTAATATTTTTCATCTATCTTCTTTTAATTGTCACACAAGTGAATGAATGATCTATGTAAAATTACAGAAATTTATTAAGTGTAAAATGAAAGTTCGTCTCACCTTAACCATTCCCTAGAGAAAAATGTTATTAACATTTACTAGGCATATTCATATGCATAATATATATTACACACATATATGTGTATGTATACATGCTAATAATTCTTTATATACACATATATAAAATATATACACAATATAAATAAGTACTTTTCCTTCATACAAGTGATATATTCTGTAACTTGTTTTGTTATTTACTATACCATACTCCTCTTTCCATGTCTGCATATAGAAAGTGTCATTTCTAATGACTACAGCTTTCACTGTGTTAGGCTTTGGAGATGAAATGAACTCCCCTTTAGATATGAATGGATGAATAGACTCAGGATCCAGGCAACTTAAAATCTAGTCTTCATTTTACTATTGGTAAGGCTAAATTTTAGATGATTTTGATGTGAGGCTAAAATAGCCCCTGAATTGGATTTATCCACCATCCTGAAATGAAGTGATTGAAGAATTGTGTGCCTCCTCTGGAGGACAGCAAATTACTGCCCTGGCAGAGAAGTTTACCAACCACACAGAAAGAGAGAGAAGACAGGCTGACCTTTATATAAGAGAGGGCCTTACATAGTTCCACCAATTAGCATGTCTATGTCCTGATCATCTGATAAGGAAAGCAAGTAAAGGATCCAGAGAAAGATTGAAGCTTTTTCTTGGGAGAGCAAAGGCATTCAGAGAGGTTCCCTCTTCACATAATATTGGTTGATGATATCTTACATCATATTTACATGTAACTACTGACAGATATTAGGTTGCTTCTGATTTCCTTTGCAACAGCATTGCTGTACTGCCCTTAACATTCTTGTGCACAAAGTTTTGTGTACTTCAGCTTAATACAAGTGTGAACTCCTAGAATTAGAATTATTGGAACACATAATATGCACATTTAGTTTTCCTCCAGATATTGCCTAATAGCTCAAGAAGTTTCTACCTATTTACATTATATCAAAACATCAATGTGTCATTTTCTTGCATCCTTACTTTGATTCATTCCTGTCAACCTGATACATGAAAAGTTATATCATTTAGAAAATTGTTGATTATTATATAAATTATATAAATTTCTATGTATTTATTGATCACTTATATTTCTCTTATAACTTGCTCATCCATTTTTGTCCAGTTATCTCTGTTCATGTTTTTCTTATTACATTGCAATCATGTTTTTTGGGTCAGGTCTATTTAAATTACAATTTCATATAGAAATATAATACACTTTCTTCTAAGTTTGTCATTTGTCTTTAAATTTTCTAATGACCTTTGAATGTATAATAGTTAAATTTCTATTTAACCACTTTTGAAACTTTTAAGAAATAGTGCTTTTTAAATTAAACTACACTAATAAAATTTACATATTACATGTTCATTATACTTCTTAGAGTATATTTTCCTTGTGTTTTTATTTTAAAATTTAATCTTTAATTCATATGAATTTGGTTTTATAGTTATGCCAAGAATATAAGTTTATATTTTACTACCATAAAATTTATTTATGTTGTAAATACAGAGAATAATTTCTTAACTATGCTTAGCTTTCTTACTCTTTTAAGCTCATCTATGAATTACCCTTGAAGTTTACATATTGAATTTAATTTATATAACTACAAATAAAGTTCATGTCATGAATTCCTGTAAAAGAAAATACAAAAAGTAAAACTAAACCATCCCATAGCTTCTATGCAGGAGACTAAAAATATTGAAAGCAATTATTCCATTTGGATTTTTCTGATTAAAGAATAAAGTATTAGGCATATCCATAAGTAATTAACTCACATAATCTTGATTCAAGAAGCATGTTTGATTAATTTCACATTGTAATTAACTCTCAAATCTGAGGCCTCAGAACTTAAAACAGTGGAGGTGAGATGGGGAAATGAGGGAAATAATTAAAAACAAATTAGGTAGTAGTAAGGATGTGGATTTTAGTCCCTAATTTTAAAGATACAATTGTGTATATATCAATATTTGTTTCTGTTAAATATATTAAGCGCATAAGTGGAAGAATAAGTAAATCCTAGTCTAGCCAGTTAAGACATAATATATTCTTTATCTTGATAATTGTCATTACACATTGATAGATTTTTATAATGAAGATAGTTTGAATAATGTCCTGTGAAAAATACAAAAGCTTGAACATGTGAAGATAATCTAGCTAAGATCCCCAAGTTCAGTGTGATTTATAAAGGTGGATTCTTGAATATGCTCATTGAATCATGGGAGATGATTATCTATAGATGAGAAAAATTTCTTGTATAAAGTTTCAGCCATAAATGTGTTCTGAAAAAGCTCATGGATCAACCCAACAAATTAATAGGCTTTCTAAGAAGTTATGCAATTCACCTTGTTGGGGCAAAGGAATGAACTCCAGGGGAATAGAGATATTTGAATTCAGGGAGGCAGTGGAATTCAGACTTCTTGGGTTCAAATCCCTACTCTGCCTCTTACATGGGACTGTGAATAAGAAACTCCCTTTATGCTTTAGGGTTTTATAGATTAAATGAAGATATCTATAAGGTTCTGTGAGTATTAATGAGATAATATGTGAAAAGTTCTGGTGACAGTGCTTGGTCCACTCTGAGATCCACAGTAGGAGCCCAATAATTACCACCTATTGGTCATGCAGTCACATGCACTCCTTTAGTACCTACACTTTTTAGGTACAGGAGTGTAGTACCTCATTTGAACTGGGAACGATTGGTGTTCAGTAGAGTAGAGAGTTTTCAGTCATGTAAAAGGATCTTCTACTTGCTTGGGAGGGCAAGTCTTGGGTCATTCAAGTAAAGCAGAGAG
This sequence comes from Marmota flaviventris, assembly GCF_047511675.1. Taxonomy (NCBI): domain Eukaryota; kingdom Metazoa; phylum Chordata; class Mammalia; order Rodentia; family Sciuridae; genus Marmota; species Marmota flaviventris. Next base: position 33,718,473 of record NC_092506.1, read on the forward strand.
GAGCTAGGGCTCTAGTTCAGTGGTGGAACACTTGCCTACCATGGCCCTGGACTGGATCCTCTGCACCTGGGAAAAAGAATCAGGGAAGGCCAGGGAGTTCTGGAAACCTGAAGAACTAGTACATCAAATTCTTGCATAAACTGTATTTAAAGTATGACTGACTTCAAGTGTGAAATGTATGGGTGTGGATGTGGGAAGAACTTAGACTTTTTGAGTTTCCTATTGTATGGCAGAGGCTGGAGACATTTATTCTTGCACATTCATTAAGAATGAAAGTGAGAGGAGAAAAAATGATTCTACTGTGGCTAGGCTAACTTTCATTTCTTTTGGTCTACCTCATCTCATTGTCTCTTTCTTGGACTTTGCTATTTGTTTCTCTGTGTGTTGGCCTCTCTCTCCTTCATGCTTAATCATACTCTACCTAGCAAAAGTCTTTCTATAATTTTGACGTACTTTCCTTCATAATTTGAGGAGGTCAGGCAGATCATTGAGAACATTGTGGGAAATGATAAGAAATTCTGTTTTACCCTTGGATAATTTTGAGGAATTTTAAACATGAAAGTGATGTGATATAATGAATGTTTTAGGAAGACAATGCTAATCTCTGTGTGGAGGAGGAACTGGTAGAGGATAGGGATGAAGGTAGACAACTCAAGAGGCTGCTTAAGTATGCAGAGAAGCTTTTTATGAGGAATATCTTGTGAAAATTATGAGAAACAGTAAGATTCAGGATTTATTTTGGAAAGAGTATATTATTGGATTGGAATTGGGATATGAGGGAAAAACAAGAATGGAAGATATCTCCTAGTTCTTTGACCTGAGCCCAAAATATTGGCCCCATTTACTGAAATAAAGAAGCCTTGGGGTGAGGGAAGGGCTGTACCATTAGTCAAGGAAAGATCTTGGATAGGGAATTAGATAGAAACAGAAGAGATCTTAGTGAAAAGCTAAGTATAATAATTATTAATAGATAGTACTTAAAGCCATAGGAATGGTTGTGATTAAAGGAATAGATAGAAAAAAGGCAGATGACAGAATTTGAGGTTCTTCAATGTCCAGTGGCTTGGTAAAAGAAGGACTGAGTAAGGAAGGGGAGAAGGAATAGGTGATTCTTAAGGAGCAGAGTTCAGAGAAGAAAATATTTAAGAAAAAGCGAATGATTGCCGTAGTCCGGCTGGGCTAAATAACCGAGAGGTGACAAGCAACTTGAAGGTTGAAGTGGGAACTACTTTATTGCAAGTGAACTCAGCAGGAACTGAGTGAGAACTCAAAGTAGCAGGCACCCGAGGTAGCAGGAGCTGCTTCTTTGCCGGACAGCAGAGGTATATATACTTAACTAATTACACACAGCTTGACTCTATTAACATCATCTAGATAACAGCAGTCAGCCAATAAGGAATCCTCATCATCTTAATGGCTCGCTGGCGTTGCTTCACAAACCACTCCTCCTTGCAAAGTGCCAGGCGCCATCTTGACTTGATTTGCATCCCCAACAAATGATGAAGTATGTCAAATGCCAAATGCGACTGAGGATTAAAGTGGGAAGACAATAGAGGCTTATCATTGGCCTTGACTAGATGTTGGTCATATGACCTTGTTAAGAACTCTTTGTGTGGTGTGGTGAGGATGAAAACCTGATCTGAATGAGTTAAGGAAAGTGGGAAGAATGGAGAAAGGAGATCCAGTTTTTTCAAGGAACATTGAAGAAAGCAGAGCAGAGCAATAGGACAGAATAAGTGGTCTTGGGAGGATTTGTTTAAGTGAATTATATTAAGGTATGTTTGATATTAAGTGGCAATAATCAGATAAAAGAAAATTGATGTTGTAAAAGATCAATTGTTTACTTTCAAGAAAACAGACAGTTCAGCCAGTAATAAGGAAAAGGATGGAGTTCACGAGCACAGACACAGGTGCACTGGTACAATGGGTGAGGAAAGAAGATGCAGTTTTTATTTGGTTACTTGTTTTACTCAGAACTGGCTAACACAACTAACACTTACTTGTGGTACAATTTCTACTTGTGAAGAAATAATTAAAAAAATATCATACGCATAGGCCAACTTATGCTTAGCTTGGTTTTACATTTTGTTTTATGCTTGGTTTTATGCTTTGTGTATTTTATAATCAGAATTGACCATCATAGTACTTAGTATAATAGTTATAATATGTATCACCTTTATAATACTTTCTAATATAGGACTCCATTTGCAAAATTTTTAGTATTAGTAGATAAAACTCTACTTCCCATTTCTGTTTTATTTCAAAGTTGTATGAAAATAATATTTTAAAATATATTTTATAAGACACATAGATATATACAACTATAATGTTTTATGAGAATATCAATGATTTCTCTTATTGGCAAAGTTCCAAATACCCAAAGTTGGTATTGTTAAACCAACTTTAAAATGATGTCTACATTTATAATGGAAGAACATGTTAAATTTAATACGAAGTTAGAGTAAATAGAGACTTCATCCAAGGTTGTGAATCTCCTAAATTCTATCCACAGACCTCTTAGATATCAAAAGACCCAGATTCAGATATCTTTTTTCTAAGGACTTGAGTAAATTCAGGTTAAACATTTTTGGCAAGAATAATTTGCAGCTGATGCTTTGTACTTTGCCTCACAAATCAGAAGGCACTTAATGCCACAGTATCCACTGTACCTTGGCTAGAGTAGAGATTTGTGGTATAGGGTACCTGGGTGCAGAGTATGAGTGCCTTCCTGATGTTTTCCATGGCTTATGGTTCAAATTGTTTTGGAGGTTTTTGACAGTTAATACACTATGGAAGAAGATTCAGAATTCACAGCTATTATATTTTCTTGCCTCTATAAAACTGAAGCAACCTGGAAACCTAAAAATTATTTCTTTAAAAGCAAATGCCACTTTATACTTTAAGACACAAAAAGAGAGAAAAAAAATCTGAGACGCATTAAAAAAAAAAAAAGATATGCTAGCTCTGACACATCCTGTCTGATGACAGTGAGCTACAGTCTTTTAAGTATTGAAAATGAATGGCTTGTCTAATTTGTTCTCTTCGTTTACATTTCTTTCCTCCCAACTGTCTTATTTTTACCCCACTGTCATATGTCATACTTTTAAACCCGTCTTATTTTTATGAATTTCATAGTCTTATTTGTCTTCATATGGCCATGCCCGTTCTGATTTAATACTTCATCTTACGTTTCCTTGTCTTTTTTTCTTCCCCCTCTCCTCTCTTGTTTCTTAGTTTGGGCACCACTTTTAAATATTTTTATTCAACGGTTGTCTGTTTTAGGAGTGATAGGTGGGAAAAAAGTGTACTATTGAAAATGACACATGTCAAGAGACTTTAAGAAGCCATTCTAGGTGCAGGTGGTAATTGTGGATACTATGACACTTTCTTCCTGATCTGAATATCACATTTTCTAGGCTTGATAGCTCTTTAAGTAACTAAATACTTTTTTAAAAAATTACTTTATGGTGCTGGGGATGAATTCAGGGCCTAGTGCATTATAGCCAAATGCTTTTACCACTGATCTACATTCACAGACCTTGATACTTTAAAAAAATTTCAAGTTATATTTGAGTAATTAATATGGAAGAGGTTCAACTTTTATAAAAATTACCACATGGAGAAAGCATATAATATATATTTATTGATAATGCTGATGCTATTTATTTTTAATAATGTTAAATAGATTAGACATTTATATCTTATTTAAGAAATATTTAAGACAGCATACAAAAAAGACAAATACAAATAAATTGCTGAAATAAAAAATAAACTTCTAAGTCACATTTATTCCTTTAATCATTAGACATTTACTATGTTCCCTTTAATTCCAGGGACCTAATAATAAAGATGATAGAATTGGTCCCTGGCCCTAAGAACCTGATAGTCTAATGGGGCAGACTGACAATCATTTGATTTTATGAAGTGTGGAAAAATAGGAGATGTGCAGGAAGAGCCAATTGGAAGACATTTGGGCAGAGAAAACCTCTCTCTTAAGAGCCAGTAATTATGAACTTGCTACTTATCATATATTTCTAGAGTGCTTGGTAGCTTAACATGTCATACAAAATATATAAAATTTAAAATAATTAAATATTGTTTAAGATAATAACAGCAACTAACCAATATAGCCTGGCTATTAATAGCCAATGATAGCGTGCTGTTATTTTTGTTTTAATGAACATGTCACCTTATTTCTTGATATAAGAGATAAAGTATAAAAATTATCAAAGCTGTCTATCTAAACAAAAATCTCATACATGTGTGACTTTTAAAAAACAAAAGTTATCCTTTTAATATGAAAATTAGGTATTTGCTTGAATAGATGACTTAAATACCTAACCATATTAATTTTTACATTAATTATAGATCTAACAATTATATTGGTTTGTGTTTCTTTTTAACTTGTTGAATTTCTAGACCCTTACGACATAAAAGAGGATTTTCCTTATGCGAAGTATTATATTGTTGCCACTATGGCAGTTTTTCCTATATTTTCCAAAATCCCTTTACTTTTTCTTTAAAATTACTAAATATGTTCTGTAATGCTTGTCACACATTAATGTCAGTGAATCTAAGCTATGTTTAAGTTATCCACTGGCATCTAGTAATTATCCAGAACCATGAAATGCAAGGCAGTATCTTCTGATGTGTAAAATTTCAATCCTGAAGAGAATTTCTTAATTTAAAACACATCTTTAGACAGTTTTAATTTAATATTTTTGAATTAAAAATTACAAATAGTTTCCAAGTTTCCCTTTTGGTCAATATTTACTTGTTCCTATCTTCAAACATAAATTATTAGAGAGATTGCATAAGTATTACCAGGGCAAGTTTCAAATACTTTTTAAAAGTCCTTTGGTTTTTCTCAATAAAATTTTCCATTATATAAAAATTCTGAATTTCATATAAACAGTGATAAACTGTATATATTAAAAGTAGTTGTTCAGACCAAAGTATCTCATACAAAATTTGTTGTAGCATTTTTCAAAAACATATTTTACTCCTCCAAAATGAAAGGACATTGATATAACTTTTTATTTTGTTATGAGAACTTCAGCTAAATTTTATTTTTAGTTCTATTTTGGACTAGCATTTAAAAACCTAAACATCCAAACCTGAGAACTGTGTTGGTATCAGACACAAAGTATGTGAATTCTGATACCTTTTCATCACTTGTACACTAGGAATTCTATTTTTTAAATGATATCCTGCCAGCTTTTTCACAATCCATTAATTCCTGGATCAACATCAGAAGGAATGTCAGAGCAGAGTGAAATTCTTGTAAGACACAGATGTCAGGATCAAAAGTCAGAGACATTCTCTGAGCAGCAGGGAAGCAAGCTTGTTAGACTTTAATCGGAACAATTAGTATCTGCCATGTGACAGTCTCCATGCTCTGCCTTACATTTCTGTTAAGTTCCAGGCATGCTGAAAAGACAAAGTCTTCTTCCAAGTTGGATGGAAAATTTCATGAGCTTTTAGTCTCATTGTTTTTGGTCATGATTCTTAAGTTTTGTTGATCCTTTCCAAATGTCCTTAAATGGTAAATTGTTGATGCACTTAGGTGAACGAGGGTCTAGCTTATTACAGAGACAAATTTTCATCTTCTCTGAGGGCATGTAATGCAAAGTGACTTGCTTTATGGATGTTTGTGATCATTAGTACTCAAGAGGCTTTTCCAGCAATTTTATTTCTCACAGAGTGAGAGCTTTTATGGTTTGGTCCAAAAAGCTCCAGTGGATGCTCAATAAATGTGAATCATTGATGAAGGAAAAGTAATTAAAATTAGATGGTACTATTTTAAAGAATTTCTTTGAAATCAGCTTTTATATTTGTGCTTGTGTCTTCACTAAACACAAATAACCTCCTTTGAATAAAAAGAAAAAAAATCAATCAATCAAGTTGTTTTTACTACCTATTGTCAACAAACTAATTTAATTCACTTTCCCATCATTAATGTTATTTTGATTTTTTTCACTCATTTGTAGAAAATTCATAACAATTCTCTTATTCACATATCAGTTTGGGGGACAACCTGAAGCATAATGAACTATAAGGTAAAAACATTCCTGGCAGCTGGGCATGGTGATATATATCTGTAGTCCCAGATACTTGATAGGCTCAGGTGAGAGAATCACTTGAGCCCAGGAGTTTGAGACCATCCTGGGCAACATAGTGAGATCCTGTCCCAGAAAAATCCCATAATAAAACAACCAAATGGAAAAAAAAAGTTTCTGAAAACAAGGAATGGTCCTTTAAGATATAAGTAATAATGAAAATAGTTGAGAAGACCCAGACACTAAAATTATCCCTGTTGTGATAGGATCAATCAGTTCACCATTGGTTAAAAAAAAAACATAATAATTGTCTAGTAATAGCTCTAAGACACAAATAAAAAACCACAGGAGAAAGTATGAATGAAAAATAGAAGAAGGATAATAGAGAGGATACCAAGACTATGACAATAGAAACAAGTAAGAAATTGTAAGTAGTGACAAGGCTGGCAAATGGTAGACACCTTCGAAACAGAGGTAAAACCTCCCACTACCTCCATTTGTTCCCCAAATAATCTCTTATATTTTGATTTTTCCTGTTGTATTTTCTCAATATTATCAAAAAAGTGAAAAGAGTACCTTTATAATTCAAAATATTTTATTGTTTTCAATTACTAACAAAATATATACTTGCTAGTCAAAAATGGCTTCCAAGACAAACCCTATAATCACCCTTCCAAGTAAAATGGTTGAATTCTGGATATACCATAGACAATGTTATAGTTGAATGAAAGAAATACTAGTTAAAACCACAATGATAGAGTGAACAATGATTAATTCCATGAAAATGTTTACATATATATTTTAGAAATAGAGGGCCAGTTATTAAATAGCTTTTGTACTATGTGAAATAATAACATGTCTCACAGTAATGCCTAAGGGCCTTATTAATGTTTATTTTGATGGTGATGATAAAAAAGAATCAAACTATATATTTTGTGAAATAATTGCACATGCATCATGTCAGTTAATTCTCATAACTACAGTGTGACATAGGTATTCAATGTTAGAGATATATTAATGGGTTCAAAGTAATTGAGTGTTATGGTTTAGATCTGGAAGGTGCCCCCAAAGACTCTGTGTTTAAAGGTGGGGCTTGGGAAATCTACTGGATTTTGAGGGCTCTGATCTTATCAGTGGATTAATCTACTGGTGACTAAATGGGCCCTAGCTGGAGAAGTTGATCTTTGAAAGTGTGCCCCTGAAGGGTTTATCTTCTCCTGTCATGCCTTTCTCTTTCTGCTTCCCAGCTGCCATTAACTTAGCAGCTTTCCTTGCCATGATGTTCTATCTCACTTCCAGCCCAGAGCACTGGAGCCAACCATGGACTAAAATTCTGAAACTGTGAGCTAAAATGAGATTTTCCTCTTTTAAGTCTTTTATGTTCTTTTTTTTTTTTTTTGGTCACATTATCACAAAACTGACCAATGCAGTAAGATTTGAGATTGTTTCATTAGTAAGTGCTGAGGCCAGTATGTGCTCTTTCCATTGTATCATCACTTACTTAGATTGTCCAGGTGTGGTACAAATGGAAAAATGATAACCAAAGATTTCTATTCCCTTCCATGTTTAGTGTTATTTCTGTAAAGCACGTACCCAACCAGAACCACATTTCTCAGTTCCCCCTTGTATCTTAGTGCTATATAACTACTTATGTTCATGGAATGGGTATGGAAGTTATATATGCTATTACTGTTCCAAAGTGGCTTAAGAATCAAGAGTGACTTCTCTATAGACTTGGGATCCCTAGGGGAGATCTTGAGAGATTTGTAGTGAACATGGCAGAACCATAGGATGGAAGGAGATTGCTCTCAGTGTTATGTAAAAATACTGCTCATATTGTATTAAATTGGAGTGAAATATGAATTTGGATCATGTTAGACCACTGAAACTGAGTTTTCTATTAGATCAACTAATTGGGACCTTAACAAATGCACTAAAATATAAAAGTATTTCAGGAGATTCCTCATAAAATAAGAGATAGATAGCAATATAGCTTTAGGAATATATGTATCAAGCATAATTATAACATAAAAGATTGGGGATACATAAAATCTTAAGCATCAGTTATGTGGAATATCAAGGTATTCAAATCATTCTTTCTTCCAGTGGTACCAGATGATAGATATAATTCTAAGAAGGATTTGGTTTGCATAATGATTGAGAGAACAGATACTCAAATAAGAAAAATTTGAGTTGAAATCTGGCTCCAAATCTTATTATGTGAACTTCAGGAAATTCACTTAATATCTGTGAGTGTAAAAATGCCTTCCTTGTGGTTACTTTAGAATTAAATAAAGTAATTAGTAAAGCCCCTAGCACATATTAAGTATATATGTACAAATTGTAATTGTTATTATATTTATTAACAAGTATATTTAGCATTAGCAGAAAAGAAATGGGAGATTAACTATATAGGAGATTAGTATGTATAGTTATATAAAGAAATAATTAACTCTTCCAGTACATTTTTAAGAAGAGTCAATATTTGTGATCAGAAGGAAATATGATTATAGTTCATTTGCATTGACTATTGAATGCTTTCAGAAATACTGTCTTGAAACAGGACAATATTTTTGAAATTTCTTAGACAGATGAGTAAGCCAATTTCTTTTATTGCACCTTGTGACATCATAAGTATATATTTGATTTCTGTTCCAATTCCTGATATAGAGTTTCTAAAGCCCTTATAATTTTTTAGTGATAGAGGTGATACAAACATCTTTTGTTATAATATTTGGTCTCAGTTCCAGTTGCCTGACATGGGGTTTCTTTTTTATGTAATTTCTAAAATTTATATATGACAGCAGAATGCATTACAATTCTTATTACATATATAGAGCACAATTTTTCATATCTCTGGTTGTATACATAGTATATTCACACCAAATCGTGTCTTCATACATGTACTTTGGATAGTAATGATCATCACATTCCACCATTATTAATTACTCCATGCCCCTTTCCTTTCCCTCCAACCCCTCTGCCCTATCTAGAGTTCTTCTATTCCTCCCATGCTCCCTAGCCCTATCCCACTATGAATCAGCCTCCTTATATCAAAGAAAACATTCGGCATTTGTTTTTTTGGGATTGGCTAACTTCACTTAGCATTATTTTCTCTAACTCCATCCATTTACCTGCAATTGCCATGATTTTATTCTCTTTTATTGCTGAGTAATGTTTCATTGTGTATATATGCCACATTTTATTTATCCATTCACCTAATGAAGGGCATCTAGGTTGGTTCCACAGTTTAGCTATTATGAATTGTGCTGCTATAAACATTGATGTGGCTGTGTCCTTGTAATATGCTGTTTTTAAGTCCTTTGGGTATAGACCAAGGAGAGGGATAGCTGGGTCAAATGGTGGTTCCATTCCCAGTTTTCCAAGGAATCTCCACACTGCTTTCCATGTTGGCTGCACCAATTTGCAGTCCCACCAGCAGTGTATGAGTGTACCCTTTTCCCTACATCCTCATCAACACTTATTGTTGTTTGTATGCATAATAGCTGCCATTCTGACTGGAGTGAGATGATTTGCATTTCTGTAATTGCTAGAGATGATGAACATTTTTTCATGTATTTGTTGATTGATTGGACTTCATCCTCTGAGTCGTGTCTGTTCATGTCCTTGGCCCATTTATTGATTAGGTTATTTGGGTTTTTTTGTTGTTGGTATTTAGCTTTTTGAGTTTTTTATATACCCTAGTGATTAGTTATCTATCTGATGTGTGAGGGGTGAAGATTTGATCCAAAAATGGAGGCTCTCTATTTACCTCACACATTGTTTCTTTTGCTGAGAAAAAGCTTTTTAGTTTGAGTCCATCTCATTTATTGATTCTTGGTTTTAATTCTAATGTCACAGGAGTCTTATTAAGTAAGTTAGGACCTAATCCCACATGATGAAGATTAGGGCCTACTTTTTCTTCTATTAGATATAGGGTCTCTGGTTGTATTCCTAAGTCCTTGATCCACTTTGAGTTGAGTTCTGTGCACAGTGAGAGATAGGGGTTTAATTTCATTTTGTTGCATATGGATTTCCAGTTTTCCCAGCACCATTTGTTGAAGAGGCTATCTTTTCTCCAATGCATGTTATTGGTACCTTTGTTTAATATAAGATAATTGTAATTTTGTGGATTAGTCTTTGTGTCCTCTATTCTGTACCATTGATCTACCAGTCTGTTTTGGTGCCAATACCATGCTGTTTTTGTTACTACTGCTCTGTAGTATAATTTAAGTTCTGTTATAGTGATACTACCTGCTTCACTCTTCCTGCTAAGGATTGTTTTAGCTATTCTGGGTCTCTTATTTTTACAGATGAATTCATGATTGCTTTTTCTATTTCTATGAGGAATGTCATTGGAATTTTGGTCAGAATTGCATTAAATCTGTATAGTGCTTTTGGAAGTATAGTCATTTTGATAATATTAATTATGCCTATCCAAGAACAAGGTAGATCTTTCTATCTTATAAGGTATTCTTTCATTTCTTTCTTTAGGGTTCTGAATTTTCATTATACAGATCTTTCACCTCTCTCATTGATTCCCAAGCATTTCATTTTTTTTTTTTGAGGCTATTGAGAATGGGGTAGTATGACATGAGGGTTTCTAAGACCATTGTAGTCTCTGGAATGAGAAGAGTGTCTTTTGGATGCTAAAGAGATGACTTTTAACTGAAGTTCCTAGATGGGGACTAGACACCAGAGGGCAAGGCATGACTGGAAGGTTGGAACTTTCAGCTATTCCCCCGACCTTGACCTTGGAGGAGGAGGGATATTGGAGATTGGCTTAATTATCAATGAATAATGATTTAATAGATCATGCCCACATAATGAAGCCTCAATTACCCCCCCCCCACTACATAATGGGATTGTAGAGCTTCTGAGTGAGGTACTAGGAGGGTGGCACACCTGAGAGAGCATGGAAACTTTGCACCTTCCCTCATTTTCTGCATGTCTTCCCTTTGGCTATTTCTGAGTTATATATTCTTTATAATAAAGGAATAATCTAGCTAAAGTGGGTTTTTTTGAGTTATTTGAATAGTGATAATGGAACCCTTAGGTTTGTTGTGAAGTTGTATAGACATTTAGGTAACCTGGAGGCCCATTAATTGTGATTGGTGTCTGAAATTAGAGGCAGTCCTATAGGACAGAATGCTTAACATGCGGGGGGGGGGGGGGTCCTGCTCTACAACCAGGTAGTTAGTGTCAGAAATGAGTTAACCTGTAGGATACCCTATTGGTGTCTAGAGAGTGGAGAATTGGTTGGGGGGGGGACCCTCAACATATTTAGTGTCAGGAATGTGAGAGTATAGAGAAGTAGTGTTTTTCCTTCCATATCCACATCATTGTTTATTATGGGAAAGATTTGGTGAATGGGATAAGGGAAAGAAGAAGCATGATTTAGGAAAGCTTCCTCTCTAGCAGGAAGGAGAAATAGAAACTTCTGCAGCTCTTTGATGAAATCTAGGCTGGAAGAGGTAGAAGAGGGAACAGAAAGACGAAAAAAATCTTGACAGGGTCTTTGTGTTAAAATCTGGGATGAGAGGAGAGGGAACAGGAGCCAGTAATCTTTTAAACCTAGTATCTATGTCTGAAACTTCTTTGTTGTATGAGTCAATGATAAGGCATGTGAAAATTATCTAGGTGCACAGTAAATGTTAAGTATTGTTTATATTTATTTAACATATTGATCATGAACAGGTACAGGGAAGTTAAAAAATCTTTGATGGTAGCTTTTCTGGAACTAGTAATTTAGTAGAGGTTGTTACACAAATAAACACAGCTAAACATATGTTAGAAATGGTCATAAGTGTTATGAAGATGAAGAATTGGATACCATGAAAAAAACCCCAAATGTCCTAATTTAGATTGTGAAGTATGCTGGCAGAAATAACTTTCAATTTGAGACTCAAAGGGTAAGTTAGGTATAAGGAAAGAAGAATATTGATTAGGAAGTCAAATTATATCTCAGTAGAATGTCACTTGCCAAAAAATTACACTGAGCTCACAGGATAAATTTCCTATTCAGGAAAAGGAACTACTATTGGAAATAAGGTTCCAGGTGTTTGGGAGAAAACTTTGATCACTAGAATAATTGAATTATAATTCTTAAAGTCACTTTCATCAACTTCCAGATCAGACTTTGGTGTGGTTGTTGCCAAAGTTTCAAGTGACTAATAGAAGAACCAGGGTTAGCTTCCATAATTTCCAATTCACTCTTTATTGAAATCTATTTTTTTTTGTCTTTTCATTTTTGTAACTGGGATTTGAACCCATGGCTTCATATATGTGAGGCAAGAGCTACAGCCCAGCCCCTGAAATCTACATTTGACAATACCCTAATTCTTTCTTCTCTTCCTCCCTTGAGAGTTCTTGTAGAAGACTGTTGGCTTTGGCTTCTCCCACCCCAGAACCATGTATGTTGTAAATTTATTCCAAACATTTGACTAGAAGGTGAAGCATGAGGGCATCTGTGAAGGCCCTAGATAATCCACAGTAATGACTTTCTTCTTGTTCTCAAAGTGCACAGTTGTAGTAAGTGAAAAGACTCAATAAGCTGCAGAGTGAGATTTTTCTCCTGTTCTGGTAGTAGCTGCTGCAATTTAGTTAGGGAACACATAAAAATAATGTGCAAATAAGTGAAAAGATTCTAGAATGCACTTTGGAATATTTATCAAAAGTTTTAACCACTTTTGACATACCAGTTACACATTAGGGACTTGTTCTGTAAAAATCATAAGAAATGGGATGAAATTGACCAAATTATATTGTTAATATTGAGTGTATGTACAAACACATAGCAACAAATCCCACTATTAGAAATAATTAGAATATGCCAATAAAAATAGAAAAAATAAAAATGTAAGAAATGAAGTATAGGTTATATGCAAAAATGTTTATTACAACATTACATATTACTAAAATTATCAAACAAATAGCTATCATTGAGGGAAAGACTAAATATAAATTGTGGTACATGAACATGATGGATTTTTGCATCCATTAAAATGATGCTTATGGAGCTATTCTAATGATACAGAGAAGTTTTATAACATATTAACCAAAAATTAAAGTTATAAAACAGAGTAAAATTATGGTTGCATATTTTTATTCTGTACAGGGATAGGATGCTTTTGTATTTGTCTTTTTATCTGTACCATACTTGACCCAATGCTTAATATATTGTAGGAGCTCAACAAACAATGTGCTTAATGAATGACTTAGTGAATAACATTTTTGCCCTAGTAAAAATTTCATAACTTTAAAAATCTATGTTAATCTACTGATTCTTCTTTCCACTTTTCTTTTCTCCTTTTTTCAACTTATGTGTTGAACAGTCCAGTTCATTTGTCTTGTAGTTTCCCACAGTCTAGATTTTGCTAATCACTTTCAGTTTCATTCAACCTATTTCTCTGATGTCTGTATTTACAACGAAGGCAATTTGGTTATAAATCCAGAGGCTTTATCAGAGTCAGGTTCTAATTTTTATGCAAAATTATTAAGGATAATATGTTCTTTCATAAGAAGAACATGGTTTATGAAGAGCTTGGTTATCTCTCTCTTTATATGTTAGCATCCTTTAATGCTCAACACCCAGATCCATTATCATTGTGCTTGGCAAAATGGGTATAAGAATTTGTCTGTTTAGCAATTTAATGTTTAGCAAGCTTTCAGATAGTTTTATTTCCCTTTCTTTACAGGTTGGCTACCCAGTGGTGACGGGAAATAAATCCTGAAATTTTTCATTTTACTTAGTAATTTTTAATGATTTATTTCCCTAAATAAGTTCAAAGATTCCCATTTAGGTTTTTTTTTTTTTTTTTATGTCTCCTCTTTTTTTTTTTTTAATTGTTGGTTGTTCAAAACATTACATAGTTCTTGATATATCATATTTCACACTTTGCTTCAAGTGGGTTATGAACTCCCATTTTTAGCCCATATACAGATTGCAGAATCACATCAAATACACATCCATTGATTTACATATTGCCATACTAGTGTCTGTTGTGTTCTGCTACCTTTCCTATCCTCTACTATCTTCCCTCCCCTCCCCTCCCCTCCCCTCTTCTCTCTCTACCCCCTCTACTGTCCTTCATTTCTCCCCCTTGTATTATTTTTCCCTTTCCCCTCATTTCCTCTTGTATGTTCTTTTGTATAACCCTGAGGGTCTCCTTCCATTTCCATGCAATTTCCCTTTTCTCTCCCTTTCCCTCCCACCTCTCATCTCTGTTTAATGTTAATCTTCTTCTCATGCTCTTCGTCCCCACTCTGTTCTTAGTTACTCTCCTTATATCAAAGAAGACATTTGGCATTTGTTTTTTAGGGATTGGCTAGCTTCACTTAGCATAATCTGTTCTAATGCCATCCATTTCCCTGCAAATTCTATGATTTTGTCATTTTTTAATGCAGAGTAATACTCCATTGTGTATAAATGCCACATTTTTTTTATCCATTCGTCTATTGAAGGGCATCTGGGTTGGTTCCACAGTCTTGCTATTGTGAATTGAGCTGCTATGAACATCGATGTAGCAGTGTCCCTGTAGCATGCTCTTTTTAGGTCTTTAGGGAATAGACCAAGAAGGGGAATAGCTGGGTCAAATGGTGGCTCCATTTCCAGCTTTCCAAGAAATCTCCATACTGCTTTCCAAATTGGCTGCACCAATTTGCAGTCCCACCAGCAATGTACAAGTGTACCCTTTTCCCCACATCCTCGCCAGCACTTGTTGTTGTTTGACTTCCTAATGGCTGCCAATCTTACTGGAGTGAGATGGTATCTTAGGGTGGTTTTGATTTGCATTTCTCTGACTGCTAGAGATGGTGAGCATTTTTTCGTGTACTTGTTGATTGATTGTATGTCCTCCTCTGAGAAGTGTCTGTTCAGGTCCTTGGCCCATTTGTTGATTGGGTTGTTTGTTCTCTTATTGTCTAATTTTTTGAGTTCTTTGTATACTCTGGATATTAGGGCTCTATCTGAAGTGTGAGGAGTAAAGATTTGTTCCCAGGATGTAGGCTCCCTATTTACCTCTCTTATTGTTTCTTTAGCTGAGAAAAAACTTTTTAGTTTGAGTAAGTCCCATTTGTTGATTCTAGTTATTAACTTTTGTGCTATGGGTGTCCTATTGAGGAATTTGGAGCCTGACCCCACAGTATGTAGATCGTAGCCAACTTTTTCTTCTATCAGACGGCGTGTCTCTGATTTGATATCAAGCTCCTTGATCCATTTTGAATTAACTTTTGTGCATGGCGAGAGAAAGGGATTCAGTTTCATTTTGTTGCATATGGATTTCCAGTTTTCCCAGCACCATTTGTTGAAGATGCTATCCTTCCTCCATTGCATGCTTTTAGCCCCTTTGTCAAATATAAGATAGTTGTAGTTTTGTGGATTGGTTTCTGTATCCTCTATTCTGTACCATTGGTCCACCCGCCTGTTTTGGTAGCAGTACCACGCTGTTTTTGTTACTATTGCTCTGTAGTATAGTTTGAAGTCTGGTATCGCTATACCGCCTGATTCACACTTCCTGCTTAGCATTGTTTTTGCTATTCTGGGTCTTTTATTTTTCCATATGAATTTCATGATTGCTTTCTCTATTTCTACAAGAAATGCCGTTGGGATTTTGATTGGCATTGCATTAAACCTATAGAGAACTTTTGGTAATATCGCCATTTTGATGATGTTAGTTCTGCCTATCCATGAACAGGGTATATTTTTCCATCTTCTAAGATCTTCTTCTATTTCTCTCTTTAGGGTTCTGTAGTTTTCATTGTATAAGTCTTTCACCTCTTTTGTTAGGTTGATTCCCAAGTATTTTATTTTTTTTGAAGATATTGTGAATGGAGTGGTTGTCCTCATTTCCATTTCAGAGGATTTGTCACTGATATACAGGAATGCCTTTGATTTATGCGTGTTGATTTTATATCCTGTCACTTTGCTGAATTCATTTATTAGCTCTAATAGTTTCTTTGTAGACCCTTTTGGGTCTGCTAGGTATAGAATCATGTCATCAGCAAATAGTGATAATTTAAGTTCTTCTTTTCCTATTTTTATGCCTTTAATTTCTTTCGTCTGTCTAATTGCTCTGGCCAGCGTTTCGAGAACTATGTTGAACAGAAGTGGTGAGAGTGGGCATCCCTGTCTTGTTCCAGATTTTAGAGGGAATGCCTTCAATTTTTATCCATTCAGAATGATGCTAGCCTGAGGCTTAGCATAGATTGCTTTTACAATATTGAGGTATGTTCCTGTTATCCCTAGTTTTTCTAGAGTTTTGAACATAAAGGGATGCTGTACTTTGTCGAATGCTTTTTCCGCATCTATCGAGATGATCATATGGTTCTTATTTTTAAGTCTATTGATGTGGTGAATAACATTTATTGATTTCCGTATATTGAACCAGCCTTGCATCCCAGGGATGAATCCTACTTGATCATGGTGCACAATTTTTTTGATATGTTTTTGTATCCGATTCGCCAGAATTTTATTGAGGATTTTTGCATCTAGGTTCATTAGAGATATTGGTCTGTAGTTTTCTTTCTTTTCTTTGTCTGGTTTAGGTATCAGGGTGATGTTGGCCTCGTAGAATGAATTTGGAAGTTCTCCCTCTTTTTCTATTTCCTGAAGTAGCTTGAAAAGTATTGGTATTAGTTCCTCTTTAAAGGTTTTGTAAAACTCTGCTGTATACCCATCCGGTCCTGGGCTTTTCTTAGTTGGTAGTCTTTTTATGGTTTCTTCTATTTCCTCAATTGATATTGGTCTGGTTAGGTTGTCTATATCCTCCTGACTCAATCTGGGCAGATCATATGACTTAAGAAATTTATCTATGCCTTCACTATCTTCTAATTTATTGGAGTATAAGGATTCAAAATAATTTTTGATTATCTTCTGTATTTCTGAAGTGTCTGTTGTGATATTGCCTTTTTCATCCCGTATGCTAGTAATTTGAGTTCTCTCTCTTCTTCTCTTCGCTAGCATGGCTAAGGGTCTGTCGATTTTGTTTATTTTTTCAAAGAACCAACTTTTAGTTTTGTCAATTTTTTCAATTGTTTCTTTTGTTTCGATTTCATTAATTTCAGCTCTGATTTTAATTATTTCTTGCCTTCTACTTCTTTTGCTGTTGTTTTGCTCTTCTTTTTCTAGGATTTTGAGATGAAGTATGAGATCATTTATTTGTTGGTTTTTTTTTTTAAGGAATGAACTCCAAGCAATGAATTTTCCTCTTAGAACTGCTTTCAATGTGTCCCATAGATTCCGATATGTTGTGTCTGTGTTTTCATTTATCTCTAAGAATTTTTTAATTTCCTCCTTGATGTCTTCTATAACCCATTGATCATTCAGTAACCTATTGTTCATTCTCCAAGTGATGTATGCTTTTTCCTTCCTTCTTTTATCGTTGATTTTCAGTTTCATTCCATTATGATCAGATAGGATGCATGGTATTATCTCTACTCCTTTATATTGTCTAAGAGTTGCCCTGTGACATAATATATGATCTATTTTTGAGAAGGATCCATGTGCTGCTGAGAAAAAAGTGTAACTGCTTGATGTTGGGTGGTATATTCTATATATGTCAATTAAGTCTAGGTTATTAATTGTGTTATTGAGTTCTATAGTTTCCTTATTCAACTTTTGTTTGGAAGATCTGTCCAGTGGTGAGAGAGGTGTGTTGAAGTCTCCCAAGATTATTGTATGGTGGTCTATTAGACTCTTGAACTTGAGAAGAGTTTGTTTGATGAACATAGCTGCACCATTGTTTGGGGCATATATATTTATGATTGTTATGTCTTGTTGGTGTATGGTTCCCTTAAGCAGTATGTAGTGTCCCTCTTTATCCCTTTTGATTAACTTTGGCTTGAAATCTATTTTATTTGATATGAGTATGGACACTCCTGCTTGTTTCCGAAGTCCATATGAGTGATATGATTTTTCCCAACCTTTCACCTTCAGCCTATGTTCCCATTTAGGTTTTATATATATATATTGTTGTTGTTGTTGACAGTCAAAATACTTTTATTTGATTTATTTGTTTTCATGCGGCGCTGAAGATCGAACCCAGTGTCTCAAACGTGCAAGGCAAATGTTCTACCAACTGAGCTACAACCCCAGCCCTAGGTTTATTTTTAATCATTATAAACTTCTAAATTTAAACATACTATAGATATGATATACCTATAATATGTGGAATAAAATTATATATGCATATCTGTATATATATATAAATCCATTATAGTTGTTATCTTTATTAAAGCTCACATATCCCCAATTTGGGGATTAATGAGTGAATTAAGTGAGTTAGGATTAATCCAGGTGTCTGATTTTAAAAGAAGATATAGTAAGGGCTGGGATTGTGGCTCAGTGGTAGAATGCCTGTTTGGAATGTGTGAGGCATTGGGTTCGATCCTCAGCACCACATAAAAATAAATACATAAAATAAAGTCTGGTGCCCATCTACAAGTAAAAAATATTTTTTTTAAAAAAAGAAGCTATAGTAATTATATCAGGAAAAAGTACAATAAATAAATTTAAACTATTTATCAAGTTATCATCTAATTTAACGTTCAAATACATCCTTACATCACCACAATGAGGAAATATGCTGAATTTATTGCTAAGATTTATGTATTTCTGTATCAACATAATTTGCATTTTTCTTTTTTTTAAAGGAGATAGAGAAGAGAGAGAGAGAGAAATTTTTTTTTAATATTTATTTTTATGTGGTGCTGAGGATCGAACCCCGCACCCCGCACATGCCAGGAGAGCATGTTACCGCTTGAGCCACCTCCTCAGCCCTACATTTTTCTTATTTAAAAATTTTAATTATTTTTCTCCCTTTTAAATTGAGTTATAATCTGCAAGTGCACATATTGTATGTGCACAATCAAGTAGAATCTCATTATGTTTTGTTTTTTTGGAGGGTCATTTTTATAGCTCCAAGTTCATATGCTACAGCTTACTTAGGTATTATCTTGTTGGTTTTTTAATTTTGGTTTATTTTATTTATAAATATTTGTTAAGTGCTTTCTATGTACAAGGGACTGTTCAAGTTGCTGGAGATACAGCAGTAACAAAACTGTTAAGCTTATTAGGAAAATCTTTGTATACTGGTCTTTAATATGCATTCTAAAGAGTAAAGCTTTATGTCTCTTTATACATCACCAGATTTTTAAAAAAAGGCTTTAAAGAAGAAGTTTATTAATGGATTTGAGTAGCAGTTGGGTTTTCCCTCCTGGTAACTGATCTAAGAATTAGGAGACTAGTGTCTGCCACTAGTTCATTTTTGATCCTACATGACACCTTGATTTCAGATGTGAATTTTTAAATTATTTTTATTTATTTATTTGTTTATTTTTGGTACTGGGGATTGAATCCAGTTAGATGTGGATTTTTTAAAAAATAACACAATATGTAAATAAGGAGACCAAACAGGATGACCAAAAGTGTTTTCTGGCCAAGAATTTGCCTTGCTGACTTCTCAGAATCCAACAACATGGGGTTGTATATCTATAGTCATTCTTTGGGGCCTCAGACTCTTACCAACTAGGTGCCCCCACTAGGTAAGCTTTTCAATTTCACCCATGTTTGTAATATTTTTGTTGTCACATGTTAACAGTAATTATCACATAATTATTTTCTGATATTTCTGATACTATTAGGAGTGTTAAAAGGGTTTATGTTAAGTGTTTATAGTGGTCCCCTCTTATCCTTGGTTTCATGTTCTGCAGTTTCAATTACTTGTGGTCAAGTATCATCAAAAAATATTAAATAGAAAATCCTAGAAATAAATAATGCATAAATTTGAAATTGTATGCTGTTCTGAGTAGTGCAGTGAAACTGTGAATTGTCCTGCTTCATCCTGCCCAGGACATGAATCATTCCTTTGTCTTCTGTGTCATATGTACTACTCATCTGATAGTTACTTTTAGTAGCAATTTAGATTTTCAGATTGACTCTTTTGGGATTGAAGTGCTTGTATATCTTTCCTTCCTTCCTTCCTTCCTTCCTTCCTTCCTTCCTTCCTTCCTTCCAAAAAAGACCCCGAAGTGCAATATTAGTGGTGTTAATGATTCATATATGTCAGTGAGAAGTCATAAAATGCTTCCTTTCAGTGAAAAGGTGGGAATTCTTAACTTAATATGGAAAGAACAAAAGCATATGCTGCAGTTATTATATATGGTAAGAACACATTGCCATCCACAAAATTGTAGAAAAATTAAAAGAATTTCCTGCTAGTTTTCTATAGTACTTCAGATCACAAAAGTTCCAGCCATAGTGTATGATGAGTTCTTAGTTAAGATAAAAAGGCATTACATGTTAGGGTTTGCTGTTATGCATGGTTTCAGTCCTCCGCTGGGGATTTTGAAACATGTGTCCCTCCATGAAAGGGGGACTACTGTATATTAAAAGAACCTAATGTATAAAGGAGAATAATAGGCATTATTAATGAAATCTCTAAAAAAGAATAATGAGGCAATTTTCTAAATTTTCTACCAACCCTCATATTTTATATCCCTTTCCTAGACCTAGAAAGATATCCAATGACAAATAGGAAGGCTTAAGGTCACTTTTACTGATCAGAGAGGATTAGAACACTACCATTGTGGTCTTACAACCCTAGACTTGAATAGCACTGATAAGCATCACTTTCAAAATATAAGTAGTCATGTTGTACCATTTACTTGTGACACGAACACACAGATGAAGTGGTTCGTTATTTTCTGCTCTCTGGAGCCTATGACTCCTAGATGTATTGAGTGGTTAGAAAATTTCCTACCCCTTAACCTTGTCTATGGAATACCCAAAATAGCTTCAAGTTCATGTATTCCAGCCATCATAACTCTCCCACAAACACTACTGAATTATCTCTGACAGGGGTTTCAAACTACCCTTGGAAGCTCAGAAATAGCATTTTATTGTCTAGTTTGAGGTACTTACTGAGGTGGAAATGAGTATCCCAGAATCTGACAGAGTTTTGGTGCTAACAGGATTGTTCTTTTGTAGTCTCTTTCTTGTTACTGTCATGGAAACAAACTCTGGTGTGTGGTAGGAATAAGAATTTCACTTTTGGAAATCTCTTGGCATATAGTAGAAAGGTGAGAGGATCCGTCACTAACAAATATTCATGCATGCATGCATTCATTCAATAAACATTTACTGATAGTTCAGTGTATTCCAGGTACTTAAAGTGTTAGGAGCAAAATATATAAAACTGAAAGTTGTAGGTCCTGGCTTGAGATACTGTAGTTTAATTGGGGGAAGAAGTTCTTGTACTAGTCATGTTCTCCAGAGAAATACAGCCAATAAGGTGTGTGTATGTGTGTGTGTGTGTGTGTGTGTGTGTGTGTGTGTGTGTATATATATATATATATATATATAATTAGAATTGGCTTACATAGGCCAAGAAGTCCCATGATATGCCATCTGAAAAGTGGAGAACCAGGAAAGCCAGCAGTAAAAATCCCAAGGCCTAAGAACCAATGGAGCTAATGGTGTTATTCTCAGTCCAAGTCCAAAGGCCTGAGAAACTGGAGTTGTGATACCCAAGGACAAGAGAAGATGGATGTTCAGCTCCAAAAGAGAGAATGAATTCACCCTTACTTCACTTTTTGTTTTATTTGGGCCCTCAAGGGATTAGATGATCTCATATTGGTGAGGACAGAACTTCTTTACTTAGTCCACTGATTCAAACGCTATTCTCTTCCAGAAGCACTCTTATCGATACACCTGAAAATAAAATGTTTTGCTGGCGGATAGATATCTAAACATCCTTTAGCCCACTCAAGTTCACACATAAAAATTTCCCATCACAGTTCTATAAATAAATTATTTAATATTATGTAACAATTGCTACACTATTGTCTGAACAAGGTCCTATGGTAGTAGAGAGAAGGGAGTGACACATTTTCCCTGTGCACATGTACACATCACCAGGGAAGTTTTTCTATAAAATGTGTTTAAACTTACTTATGAGATATGACTAGGCCTCAAGAAAGATTGGAGGGAATTCCTAGAAGAGTAAATTTTTTTTTTCCAGTTAGCAGTGGTTTTGTGGAGCAATGGTGAATATTAGAACCACTAAGTACCTTGTGAATGTTCTTGGATTGTAAAGTTCATTGAAGAGGGAAAGTGGGACATACAGCTAAAAAGGCATTATGTTTTCAGATATCATACTAAAGGATTTTCCTCTGAAGTGTTATAATTAAGAAATGGTTGTATTAGGTTTGAAGTTTTAGGAAAAATATTGCATACAAAAATATTGCATACACAGTAGAGAGTAAATCAGAGCAAATTTTGAAATCAGAAAGAAAAGTCAAAAGGGTATGGCAATAATCCAAGAGAGAGCTGATGAATTCCCAAATTAAGATGATGAGAGTAGATTGTGAGATAGATAAATTTTTGAGAGATTTTGCTAAGCCAAAGTTGGCAGGACTCTGTGATACACTGAAGTTTAAAATATAGTCCCTGCTTATTTACAGTACATACTTTAAAATAATATACATTGGATGAGTAAAATAGAGTATAAGGGAAATGTTAGATAAAGGAAAACATATTGGTCAAGCAAAGGCACATAGAAATAAATATGGTGAATTCTCAATATTATGAGAAGAACTACTAGATTGGAATAAAGCCATCATCTTCTCTATTCTTCATCTCTGTACCTCATCCCTGTACCTCTTGAAATGTTCAGATAGCACTCTTTTTCTTATGGCCTCCATTTGAGTTTGTTGTTTTATCTACCCTCCACCCTGTATCATCTTTACTCACTATACAAGGAGGATTGATGAACACCTTTAGATTGATTGTACCATCAATCAACACAATTTTTTTTTTAAAGTTCATATTACTCATGTATACCATTCTTTGTGTACCTTTTGACGTTATGAATGTAGGATTCAGGACACTCTTCCATCTTCTTCAACAATATCTTCTACAAAGTTATATATATGTGTGCATAAGCCAACATCATGCTAATGGAAATACTATTAGAAGAGAAACAATGAAAAACAAATGAGATACTAGAGGCAAATTTGCAACATATAGACAAAGGCCTAATGTCTGAATATATACAGCCCTTTCAAACTACTAAGAAATATAGGTAAAGTAGAAAAAATGAACCAACAATATGAGTAGTAAAATCACAGAAAAAAGAAACACAAATGCCCACTAAAATATTGAATAATGTTAATTGAGCTCAGATAATTTTAAAAAATGAAAATCAAAATGTGGTACAAGTATTCACCTAACATTAAAACATTAAAACATTAAAAAGTTTTCTTGGGCTGGGGATGTGGCTCAAGTGGTAGAGTGCTGGCCTGGCATGCGTGCGGCCCAGGTTCGATCCTCAGCACTACATACAAAACAAAGATGTTGTGTCTGCCGAAAACTAAATAAATAAATAAATAAATGTTGAAAAATTCTCTCTCTCTCTCTCTCTCTCTTTAAAAAAAAGTTTTCTCACACCTAGAGTTGGTGAGTTTGAATAAAATAGATATTTCAACAATATATTAGTAGGATTGTAAATCAGGGTAAATTTGTTGGATAGTAATTTTCACTATGTGTCACAACAGGAATTTGTTTTAACAAGTATTTGAATCAAGATGTTCAGTGTCGTTCTTTATAGCAGTGTTTACATTTATAGTTTGAAAACAATCTAACTGTCTTCTAACAGAGAACTGCTTAAATTAGGGTATATAAATTGAGTTAAATGTTTTAAAGATTGATAATTGTTATGGATTGGATGTGGTGAACCCCCAAAGCTCATGTGTGAGACAATGCAAGAAGGTTCAGAGGAGAAATGATTGTGTTATGAGAGTCTTAACCCAAGCAGTGAATTAATCCTTGATGGGATTACCTGGAGTGGTAACTGAAGTGGTAGAGTGTGGCTGTTGGTGGTAATTGGGGGTGTGGCTTTAGGGTAGTATATTTCATACCTGCAGAGTAGACTCTTTCTCTGCTTCTTGATGATGTGAGTACTTCCCTCTGCCATACTCTTCCACCATGATATTCTACTTTACCTTGAGCTCTAAAAATGGAGCCAGCCTTCTATGGAATAAGACCTCTGAAACTATGAGCCGTCTAAGAAAACTTTTCTCCTGTAAAATTGTTCTTGTCAGATCTTTTAGACACAGCAGCAAAAAAGCTGACTAAAACAATAATAAATCTCACGTATGCAATAATTAATAAGATTTTAATAATTATTGCTACCACTTGTTATCAACTTTATGGATCAGGCACATTTAATATTTTGTCCCTGATTGTAGTCTTTACTTGAAACA
This sequence comes from Marmota flaviventris, assembly GCF_047511675.1. Classification (NCBI taxonomy): domain Eukaryota; kingdom Metazoa; phylum Chordata; class Mammalia; order Rodentia; family Sciuridae; genus Marmota; species Marmota flaviventris. Next base: position 33,742,793 of record NC_092506.1, read on the forward strand.
TGGAGTGTTATTGAAAGTTGACAGATTAAAATGGGATAGACTTACACCCTTATTTGGTGCCTTTATATGACTCCTAATCATTATTCCCTTATGGAGAGAATTTCTCTAGAATCCCTTTCCTTCTCAGTAGTTCACACAAGCCCACTCAATTAAACAATTTCTTTGTCCAGGAACAGAACATGTAAAGTTCTAATTTAATTATCAGCATTTCATGCTGCAAAGTAAAGAATTATAGAGTTACTGACAGCCAAAGCCATCACATTATTCTGTAGGTAAGATACTCACATTGGAAGTATATAGCACAGAGGAGAAAACTGAGTTTTTCATGTTATATCTGGGTTCAAATTTAATAATTGTGTGACCTTGAACAAGTTACTTATTAGCTCTGAGCTTCAGTTTCCTTATCTGTAAGTGGAAATGATATAGCTAACATTTTAGTTAATTAATTTCCATAGACCTATAGGTCCTTAGGAAATTGTAATTCTTCTTGCTATTCCTATGTGTGTGGTAGGTGTGTGTTTTTTCCATATTAGATAAGTGATCTTTCTGATCAGTAGATAAGTTTATGATGGCTCAGTTGAACATACGTTTAAAAAAAGTGTTTCAATATCTGTAACTATTTTGTATTGCTAGTCATCATGATTGTAGGAGTCCAACAAAATTAAGAGCCCTTCAAAGATCACTGATTATTTCAGTTTTAGTAAATGTAGTAAGCAAAGTAATGGCCTTCGAAGATATCCTTGTCCTAATTTCTGGAACCTGTGAATATGTTACCTGATATGACAAAAGGGACTTTGCAGAGATGACTAATTTGAGAATCTTGAGATGGGAAGATTACCCTGAATTATCTAGGAGGGCTGCAACTAATCACAAGGTTTCTTAAGAGAAGGAGGGAGTAGGTTCAGAGTCAGAAGTAGATGTGATGATGGAAACATAAAAGGAGAAGGGGTCGTGATGAGAGAAGCAGAGGTGGAGTGATGTGGGTCCACGAGCAAAGGTATACTGACAGCCTCTAGAAGCAGGATGATTTATTTAGTCAGGTTCGGGTTTTTTTTTTTTTTTTAAATCACTGTGAACAAAATACCTGACAAGAACAATGTAGAGGAGAAAAAGTTTATTTGGGGCTTGTGGTTTCAGAGGTCTCAATCCACAGATGGCTGACTCCATTGCTCTAGGCCCAAGGTGAGGCAGAACACCATGGTCTGATCTTGGATGACAAGAGTGGCTGATAGGAAGAGCTGGCATAGATCAGGGTCAGGTGGAAAGTGACACCCTAATGTGATACTCCTCCACCCCCCCATGCCCAAAGTGTTCTAGAAGATAGATTGATGCATCCTATATGCCACTGCCCCACACACAGACTGAGGCTTTCAGAATGAGGTGTGCAGTGAAATCCACACTGGGCTATAGACGGCACAGGGGAGACAGCTGGACAATAACCTTGTCAGACTTGCAGTCTCCTGTTGCATCACAATAACAAAGCCATTTGAAGGCTGAAGTCTGTTCTGAATCAGTTCTCCCAACAGATTCTTCTAGGAAGAAAGAGATGGAGATCAGCATATATACTCCCGTAACAAGTTTGGCAGGTTTAAGTCAGAGCTGAGGACAAACAACACAATATTTGTGTCACACAAACTCCCTCTTAGCAAGGAGTTTTTAAACTCAAAATCCCTGAAAGAAATTTTAAAGACTTAAGTGTTTTAATCTGCTTTTTTTGTTGCTATGACCAAAAGACCTGACAGGAACAATTTTTGAGAAGTTTATTTGTTGTTCATGGTTTCAGAGGTCTTAGTATATAGATGGCTGTGACTGACTCCATTCCACAGAGCCAGAGTTGAGACAGGACATCAAAGAGGAAGACTTTGATGGAGGGAAGTGACTCAGGATGTAACCAACAAGAAGGGGGGAGAGGGAGGGAGGGGGAGAGGGAGGGAGGGAGAGAGAGAGAGAGAGAGAGAGAGAGAGAGAGAGAGAGAGAGAGAGAGAGACTCCCCTCACACTGACAAAAGCACTCTCCCAACAATCCACCTTCTCCAGCCATACCCTATCTGCCTACAGTTAACACTCAGCTAATCCTTGTCAGTGGATTCATGCTCTGATTAGGTTAGGACTCTCATAACCCAAACATTTCACCACTAAACCTTATAGTGTTGTGTTACACATGAGCTTTGGGGGAACACCCATCTTTATGCTTTTTTTCCTTTCTCTTTATTTTTTAAATCCCTTCTTTCAATTCAATTTAGTTAACTAACATGAATGCTTAATCATTTCAGCCAGAGCAATTCTGAATAAAAGAGCAATGCTGGAGGCTTCACAATATCTAATTTCAAATTATAGAACAGAGTTATACCAACAAACAGCATGGTATAGACTTAAGAATAGACACATAGACCAATGGAATAGAATAGAAGAAAAAGAGACAAACCCATGCCAATAGTCATTGTCTCCTTGACAAAAGGCACCAAAAACACACTGGAGAAGAGAGAGCCCTTTTAACAAATAGTCCTGGAAAAATTGCATATCCATATGAAGAAGAATGAAAATAGATTGCTAATTTCATCCTGTATAAAAGTCAACTCAAAGTAGATTAGAAACCTATCAATTAGAACAGAAAGGATCCAACTACAACTATATAGGGTCAATACTCCAATATACAGATACAAACAACAACTTCTTCAATAGAACTTCTAAGATCAGGAAATAAAACCATGAATAAATGGGATAGCATCAATTTAAAAAAAAAAATCCTATACAGCAAAGAAAACAGGAGCATGAGAAGAGTCTACAGAATGGGGAAAGAAAACTTTGCCAGCTCTCTATTCACCTCACAGATTGTTCCTTTTGCAGAGAAGAAACTTTTTAGTTTGAATCCATCCCACTTATTGATTCTTGGTTTTAATTCTTGTGCTATTAAGGAAGTTTGGGCCTAATCCCACATGATGATAGACTGGGGCCTACTTTTTCTTCTATTAGATGCAGCGTCTCTGGTTTTATTTCCAAGTCCTTGATCCACTTTGAGTTGAGTTTTGTGCATGGTGAGAGATAGGGGTTTAATTTCATTTTATTGCATATGGATTTCCAGTTTTCCCAGCACCATTTGTTGAAGAGGCTATCTTTTCTCCAATGCATGTTCTTGGCACCTTTGTCTAATATAATTGTAATTTTGTGTAATCAGTCTCTGTGTCCTCTATTCTGTATCATTGGTCTACCAATCTGTTTTGGTGCCAATACCATGCTGTTTTTGTTACTATTGCTCTGTAGTATAGTTTAAGGTATGGTATAGTGATGCCACCTGCTTTACTCTTCCTTCTAAGGATTGCTTTAGCTATTCTGGGTCTCTTATTTTTTCATATGAGTTTCATGATTGCAGAGCACTAATCTTATGGTATATAAATAACGCAAAAGCTAAGCAGCAAAAAAACCCAAATAACCCAATCAATAAATGGGCCAAGGACATGAACAGACACTTCTCAGAAGAGGACATACAATGAATCAACAAATATATGAAAAAATGTTCTTCATCTCTAGCAATTACAGAAATGCAAATTGAAACTACTCTAAGATATCATCTCACTCAAGTCAGAATGGCAGCTATTATGAAGACAAACAACAATAAGTGTTGGTGAGGATGCGGGGGTGGGGGAAGTTACACCCATGCACTGCTGGTGGGACTGCAAATTGGTGCAGCCAATATGGAAAGCAATATGGAGATTCCTTGGAAAACTGGGAATGGAACCACCATTTGACCCAGCTATCCCTCTCCTCGGTCTATACCCAAAGGACTTAAAAATAGCATACTACAAGGACACAGCCACATCAATGTTTATAGCAGCACAACTCACAATAGCTAAACTGTGGAACCAACCTAGATGTCCTTCAGTAGGTGAATGGAAAAAAAAACATGGCACAATGGAATATTACTCAGCAGTAAAAGAGAATAAAATCATGGCACTTGCAGGTAAATGGATGGCATTGGAGGAGATAATGCTAGGTGAAGTTAGCCAATCCCCCAAAACCAAATGCTAAATGTTTTCTTTGATATAAAGAGGCTGATTCATAGTGGGGTATGGAGGGTGAGCATGGGAGGAACAGATAACTCTAGATAGGTCAGAGGGGTGGGAGGAGAAGGGAGGGTACAGGGGTTTAGCAAGGATGGTGCAATGTGATTGGACATCATTATCCAAAATACATGTATGAAAACATGGATTGGTGTGAACACAATTTTTATACAACCAGAGATATGAAAAATTGTGCTGTATATGTGTAATAAGAATTGTAATGCATTCTGCTGTCATTTATTTTTTTTAAAAAAATCAATTAAAATAAATAAATAAGAAAAAAGAAATCTTTGCCAGCCATTCTTCTGAGAGAGAATTAATATATTGAATATATAAAAAACTCTAAAAAATTCAACACTAAAAAAACCAATAAGAATAACCTAATCAATGGGCAGATGAGCTAAATAGACATTTGAAAGAAAGAAAGAAAGAAAGAAAGAAAGAAAGAAAGAAAGAAACATTTAAAAAAATGTTCCTAGTCTTTAGTCACGGAAATGCAAATCAAATAAAGCATCCAATGGGGAATTCTTCCTAAAATCAAAGGGGGGTTGGATATTGGATAATTTATTTTAAAAAGAAAAAGAAAAATATCTGTTAGAAAGTCCTAGGTTAGTGATTGGATTTAATTGATAACCAATAGTGTTTTTTTAAGAAAATGAATGAATTTGTTATAGATTTAAAAGACAGCTGCTCTTATGGTAGTCTCTCTATCTCAGTAGACTGGCCTGGTTTCTTTACATACAAAGTACAAATCATTCACCATATGTAACAGCTGAGAACTATTACCTTTAACAAAACAAAATTGGATAACTACTTTTTTTTTTTTTTTTTTGGTGCTAAGGATTGAAACCAGGGCCTTGTGCCTTTGAGGCAAGCACTCTACCAACTGAGCTATACCTCCCACCCCCAAAATGGATAACTTTTGCTATCAAATGGCTCCCCTGAAAATGTGTTTTATTGTTGTTTTTCATTTTCCTCTCTAAGTAAAAGTTTTTGTTACACTCAAAAGGCAATAATTCTTGAGAATTTCTCCAGGTGGTGGGAGAGCTTTACATTCCTTATGATTTAAAAGCCTATGTTATACAAGAAGCTTACAACTTTTGTGACTATGCTTTATGTTGATAGTGTTTCAGAGGTATCTAAACTGGCATGCCACACAAAAAAATCAAATTTTGAAGAGCGAAATTTCCCAAGTTTGTAAAATTTTTAATAAAGTGGTATTCAAATCAACAGGGCCACATTATATCGTTTTAAAGCATGTTTAAACATATCATGAACTAATGAGAATCTTTACAGAATTTTCATATTCTAATTTGAGGAAGGCTTGATTAGACTTTCTTTTCATTTCTTTTCTTGCTTATATCCTTCCTTCCTTCCTTTCTTTCTTCTTTTTTCTGCTATATCAGCTATATAAAAATGTGTGTGTCTGTGTATATGTATGTAAAGAGGAGCATGGGGAAATTTTACAGAATTAGTTATAGTAAATTCATAGCTTGGATAAGTTTGATGACAGTTGTTGTGATGTCAAGTTATTTCAAGTATTTAATTAACCCTGTTGAAGGATACCTTCTGGGTCTCAGAGTGCCTGAGCAGAGGAATAGTTGTTGTGGTACCTGCTTCTGCCCCAGCAGACTCAGAGCATTGGATTGAGGACCAGGGCATGGGAGCAGGAAGGCAAAGTCATGTCTATTAGAGAAAATATTCTCTTTGGAATGGGAAATCCTCTTCTGTGCTGTAGTGGATAAAGATTTCCTTGATAAGTATTCTTTGAAAGCAAATGAACAAATCTTGGCTAAAGACAAGTATGAAGAACTGTTTGATTAACTTGTAAAAAAATTCAAAGTTGAGGGATCCAAGATGATGGGCTGGGGGAGACTGCATTCTGTGTTGTTCCATGACCTGGGATTCCAATAGTGGGAATACTGTTTCTCTGCAAGTTATTAGAGGACCCCTGACAGTTGCTCCTGCAGGAATCACAGCCATGGTTCCCATACAAGTCTCCAGGCCTCAGCGTCAGCTCAGGACTCCTGGTCCCTCCCCCACACAGGACCTCTGTGTGCCCAAGCAGAACATCAGCATCAGCACTTGCACAAGAACCCTGGTTGCCATTCCCACACAGAACACCCAGCTGCTGCCCACATGCAGAACCCCTGGCCACCACTCCTGTGTGGGCTCCCATCTACCAATGTGGGGCTCCCCAGGTTGCCTCCATCTTGGGACATTGCAACCACTTCTATAGCCCCCTACACACAATAGCTTACACCTGCACAGGGTCTGGAGAGAGAGACATTAGCCACAACACTGCATGCCACAGTACTGCATCTCTGAACTCATAGCCCAACGCCACTGCCTGGACCCACTCAACCGGATACCCTATCGCTGAAAGCAGCCACCTCCATCTTGAGACACCTTTGTCATCATCTTTAGTTGGGGTAACTCCCAGTTTGGGACACTAACTGGGGCTTAAAAGCAAAATCAAGGAGAGATATTGGAACCCTGCAGGGACACTATAAGCATATGGGGTAAAAGCTGAAATGCCTCAGATCCACAATGCTAGAAGGGAAGACACATGAACAACAACAACAACAAAAAACAAACAAACAAACAAACAAAAAACAAGGGAAGAAAGTGCCCCAAATAAACCAAGATATTACATTATTAGAATCCATGGCCAGCAAAACAGAAGAAATGAAGAGAAGGAGTTCAGGATGTACATAATTAAAATGTTCTATGAATTAAAGGATGATAAAAGACAGCAAATAAATACAGGCAGCAAAAGATAATTTCAATAAAGAGCTACATAAGCAAATATAGGAGGCAAAAGATTACTTCAACAAGGAGATAGAGGTTCTGAAAAAAAACAAAACCAGAAATCCTTGAAATGAAAGAAATGATAGATCAAATTAAAAGCTCAATAGAAAGCATTACCAAAGTTTGGAATACAAACCAAAGGAAGGTACAATCTTTTTAATGAAATAATATCAGAAAATTTCCAAACCTTAAGAATGAAATGAAAAATAAAATACAGGAGTCTTAAAGAACTCAAATATGCAAAACTACAATAGAACCACACCAAGGAACATTATTATGAAAATGTCTAGCATACAGAATAATGAGAGAATTTTAAAGGCTGCTAGACAAAATTGTCAGATCACATTTAGAGAGAAAATGATCTGGATCTCAGCTGATTTCTCAACCATGCCCTAAAAGCTAGTAGGTATGAGAATAATATATATCAAGCTCTGAAAGAAAATACATGCCAACCAAGAATACTATACCCAGCAAAATTAAGCTTTAGAATTAATGATGAAATAAAAACATTTCACAATAAATGAAAGTTAAAAGAATTCACAACTATAAAGCTTATACTACAAAACATACTCAATAAAATATTTCAAGAAGAAAAAATAAAAAATAAAATTGAAAACCATCAAAGGAAGTAACTACACTAGAAGAATAGTCAATCAAAGGAGAAACTAATACAAAACTCAGAGATAAATCAAAATGATAGGGATTAAAAATCATTTTTCAATAATAATATTTAACATAAATGGTCTAAAATCAATAAAAAACAGAGACTTTCAGAATGGATTAAAAAACAGGGTTCAACAATATGTTGTCTCCAAGAATCTCATCTCATAGGAAAAAAGATACATAGACTGAAGTTAAAAGAATGGGAAAAAACATTATTCACATGGATCTCATAAACAGAAGTTTCTGTCCTCATATAAAGTGGACTTTAAGCCAAAGATAATCAGAAGGGACAAAGAAGGACATTTCATACTGCTTAAGGGAATTATAGAACAACAAGAAATAGCAATAATAAATATTGATGTCCTAAACAATGGGGCATCTACATCCATCTAACCCTTCTTAATTTCGAGAATCAAATAGATCACAACACTACTGGGTGACCTGAACATTTCTCTCATCACTGGATATATCTTACAAACAAAAACTAAACAAAGAAGCTATTAAACTAAAATATACAATTAATAATTTAGAGTTAACAGACATATATAGAATTTTTAATCAATGATGGATGAAAATTCAGTAGCACATGGATCATTTTCTAAAATAGACCATAATTTAGGCCACAAGCAACTCTTAGGAAATACAAAAAATAGAGATAATACCTTTCATCTTATCAGATCATATTGAAATGAAATTAGAAATCAACCAAAAAATAAAAAATAGAATTTACTCTAACACCTGGAGACTAAACAATACATTATTGAATAATACATGGATAGCAAAAGAAATCAGAGGTGAAATTTAAAAATACTCAAAGGGAGATTAGGATAATTCAGCATATCAAAATCTCTGGGACATTATGAAGGCAATTCTAAGAGGAAAGTTCATAGCATTGAGCTCATTCACTAAAAAATAGAAAGCCACCAAATAAATAATCTAACATTACATCTCAAGACCCTAGAAAAAGAAGAGGAACAAATCAATACCCAAAGCAGTAGAAGACAGGAAATAAGTAAAAGCAGAGCCAAAACCAATGAATTGGAACAAAAAAATTTTAAAAATCAATAGAACAAGAAGTTTATTCTTTGAAAAAACAAAATTAATTAATTTATTAGCCAAGCTAACCAAGAGAAACAGGGAAAAAAACTCAAATTACTAAAATTCATGATGAAAAATAAAATATCACTGCAGATACTACTGAAATACAGAGGACAATCAGAAACTATTTTGAAAATTTATACTCCAATAAAATAGAAAATCTTGAAGACATCAACAGATTTCTAGAAATACTTGACTTACTGAAATTAAACCAGGAGGATATAGAAAATTTAAATAGATCAAATTTAAGCAGTGAAATCCAAGACACTATCAAAAGTCATCAAAAAAGCCCAGGACAAGATGAATTCTCAACTGAGTTCTTCCAGACCTCCAAAGACGAAATAACACCAATCCTCCTCAAATTATTCCATGAAACAGAAAAGGAGGGAACCCTTTCAAACTCATTTCATGAAGCTGATATCACTGTGATACCAAAATCAAAGATGCATCAAGGGAAGAAAATTTCAGACAAATATCCCTGATGAACATAGATGCAAAAATTCTTAATAAAATACTGGAAAATCACAACAACATATTAAAAAAGATAGTGCACCATGATCAAGTGGATTTTATCCCAGGGATGCAAGGTTGCTTCAACATACAGAAATCAATAAATGTAATTGATCACATCAATAGACTTAAAGACAAGAATCACATGATTATCTCAATAGATGCAGAAAAAATGTATGACAAAATACAGCATCCATTCATGTTCAAAACACTAGAAAAACTAGGGACAGTAGTAACATACTCCAACATTATAAAAGCTATATACATTAAACCCAACGGCAACATCATTCTAAATGGAGAAAAACTGAAAGTTTTCCCTCTAAAAACTGGAACAAGACAGGGTTGCTCTCTTTTGCCACTTTTATTCAACATAGTCCTTGAAATTCTAGCCAGAGTAATTAGGTAAAAGAAAGGAATTAAAGGGATACAAATAGGTAAAAAGAACTCCAACTATCCCTATATGCTAACAACATGATCCTATATTTAGAACACCCCAAAATCTCCACCACAAAACTTCTAGAACTCATAAACAGATTCAGCAAATCAGCAGGATATAAAATTAATACCCATAAATCAATGTTGTTCCTATACACCAATGAAGTATCATCTGAAAGAGAAATTAGGAAAACTATCCCATTCGCAATAACCTTAACAAGAAAAACAAAAACTTAGGAAGCAATCCAACAAAAAAGGTGAAAGATTTCCACAATGAAAACTACAGAACACTAAAGAAAGAAATTAAAGACCTTAGAAGGTGGAAAGACTACATCATTCTTGGATAGGCAGAATTAATATTGCCAAAGTGGCCATATTGTCAAAATTTCTATACAGATTTAATGCAATTCATATTAAAATTCCAATTACATTCTTCTTAGAAATAGAAAAAGCAGTCATGAAATTCATTTGGAAAAACAATAGGTCCAGAATAGCCAAAGCAGTCCTTAGTGAGAAAAGTAAAGCAGGAAGTGTCAATACCAGAGATATAGTAACAAAAAAAGCATGATATCAGCACCAACATAGACATGAAGACCAATGGAACAGAATAAAAGAGACAAACCCACATACATACAGTCATCTTATACTAGATAAAGGCACCATAAACCTACATCGGAGAAGAGAGAACCTCTTCAATAAATAGTGCTGGGAAAACTGGAAATCCAAATTATGAAAATGAAATTTAACCCCTGTCTCTCACCCTGCACAAAAGTCATTTCAAAGTGGGTCAAAGACCTAGGCATTAGATCAGAGACCCTGTGCCTACTAGAAGAAAATGTAGGCCCAACACTCCATCATGTAGTATTAGGAACCAACTTCTTCAACAAGATTCCAAAAGTGCAAGATGTAACGTCTAGAATCAATAAGTGATCCAGGTATGGTGGCACATACATGTAATTCCATAGGCTTGGGAGGGTGAAGCAGGAGGATTATGAGTTCAAAGCCAGCCTCAGTGACTTAGCAGGGCCCTAAGCGACTAAGTAAGATCCTGTATCTAAATAAAGTACAAAAAAGGGCTAGGGATGTGGTTCACTCCAGTCAGAATGGCAATCATCAAGAATACAAGCAACAACAAAATTTAGGGTGAGGATGTGGGGAACAATTGCAGTCCCACATTGCTGGTGGGACTGCAAATTGGTGCAACCATTAAGGAAAGCAGTATGGAGATTCCTCAGAAAACTTGAAATGAAACCACAATTTGACACAGCTACCCCACTTCTTGGTTTATACCCAAAGAACTTACAAACAGCATACTACAGTGACATAGCCAATCAATGTTTATAGCAGCTTAATTCACAATAGCCAAACTGTGGAAACAACCTAGATGCCCTTTGACAGATGAAAGGATAAAGAAAATGTGGTATATATACACAATGGAATACTACTCAGCCTTCAAGAAGAATGAAATGATGGCATTTACTAATAAATGGATGGAGCTGGAGAACATTGTGCTAAGTGAAATAAGCCAATTCCCAAAACCAAAGGCTGAATATTTGCAATGTGCATGCTAATTCACTATTATCTTTATCTCTTTTAACAAAGTAACTTTACCTACTATAGTTTAAAAATTTAAAGATCTTTACAAATTTAAAATACCAATGTGATTTTCAAAGTAAATCAGCCTCTATCTTTTAGGCATATAATCTTCATGGTCATCTGGTTTTCCCTTTTGAAAATTGAGTTGTATAAATAGTTATTAGTTCTAAGGTCTCTCCCATTTCTACAAATCTATGCTTCAGTTTATATGAGCATCATTTCTTTGGTATTTTATAATTTCTATTATTAGGATACATTATTGGCAATGACTTTTTTTGTAACCACTAGTTTATGGACTTCTTTATTTTTATTTCAATAAGTAGGCAGTTGTAAGATGTAACATATTTTCAATTGAAGGTCATTAATTGAACAATAAATGATATTACAACAGTCTGTGGCTTTGACTATGTCTTTAGAGTGATTCTCTGGTTTTAGGAGTACACATCTTCCTGGGAAATCATTCAAAACTTGCTGAAGCTAGAGCCAAGATAGAATAACTCTGAGAACCAATAAAAAAATCATGGGAAATCTAAACAGCATGGAAAATTAGAAAATTAGATAAAAGTAGAAAGCATTTCTTAACTTCAACCTTGTCTCCCTGGCTTGTGGCAGAGAATCATATTCTGAATGTACAAAACAAAATATAAAGTGAAAAAAAAAGCAATAACCACTTTTGGCAGTTCTAACTGCAAGAGAAATCCATAGTTCTTACAAGCTTTAAATTCGGTTCAGGGATTTGGTCTGAGACTGACTCGTCCTGCATGAGAAGTTGGCTTTAGAGAAGAAATTAATTACCAGGCTTAGAAAACTCTTAGAATATTATAACCAGGAGACATCTTGAGAAGGGTCCTATTGTTAGGGACAAAACTGGCTGGCAATCAGAAAACCCAGCACAATCACAATTCAGTGTCCCTGTGGGTACTGCACTACTGCATCAATTGGGTGGGAGTTGGATATATGAGATAGTCACAGCTTGGAGGAATGTGTGATGAAAATCCCCTGAACATTTTATTTTATTATTATTTTTAAAATATTTTTTAGTTGTTGATGGCTATTTATTTATTTATATGTGGTACTGAGAATCAAACCCAGTGCCTCATACTTGCTAGGCAACTGCTCTACCACTGCACCATAACCCCAGCCTCTACCCCTGAATATTTTAAGATAGTGGGACACATGGGCTATGAGGGGAGGAGAATGGAAGATACAGAGAATGGAAGATACAGAGAATGGAGGATACAGAGGTCAAAGATCCTGTCTACTCTGATGAGAACTGACCCTAATCATGGATGATTTGTTGTGGGGGCCAAGTATGAAGATACTGGGACCAGGCTAGCAAATTTTTTGCTTTTCATGACCTTCCCCCATCCACCATAGAGCTCTGGTTTGATTGCTTTCTCTATACTCAGAGATACTCCAATGATTGGCCAAGGATTAGATATTTGCCGTGTCCCCATGTACATAGGTCAGAACCCTCCAGGCTAAATACGTATGTATGTATACACACACACACACACACACACACACACATACACATGCACACACACACATCCACCCAGAAAGCCTACATACTGCCAAAACTTGTTCACCGAGAAGAACTTGTAGTGGCCCCAGCAATTGGCACATCATTGAGTGCACAGACTGAAATTTTCTGGAGTGAGTGGATACCCACCCAGAGCAGTCCATACCCACCAAAAGTCAGGTAACTAGAAGGGCTCACTGTGATTCTGACATGTGTCATGCCTCTTGGTGCAGATACTAAAAGCCTCCCTGGAGAATACAGCCCTGATGTATGCATTGTATACACAACATGCAGTGTTTCAAAATCCTCTAATCACAGCTAAAGAAGCCATAGAGAAACTATACAACAAAGTTCATTTGGAATTTCCACACAATTAATTATCAAGAGAAAGCTGCTTATTAAGGCTCCCATATAAAAGTGGAAGAGGTGTCTATCCCAGCAGATGCACAAATCTCAGCACAGAAACAAAAGAAATAAGAAAAATCACAGGAACATGACACCTTCTAGGGTTCAATTATCTAGTAACTGGTTCCAAAGATATTGAAGTGGACAAAATGCCAGATAAAGTATTTGAAAGAATGATTTATTTTAAAAAAATCTAAGAATTCTAAGAGGACATAAGCAGCTAAATGAATTCAGGAATTCAATGCATGCTATGAATGATCAATTTCATAAAGATATTTTGAAAAAGAATCAATAGAAATCTTAGAAATGAGAAGGTTGAAAAGTCAGATAAGAAAAATCTCAAAAATCTCATACTAGATCAAGTGGAATAAAGAGTGTTAGGGCTTGAAAACAAGACTAGAAAATTTTTACATTCAACAATAATTTAAAAAAAAAAAGAAAGGGTCAACAGAACATACAAGAGCTATGAGACACCATTAAAAGACTAAACATATGGTTAATCAGAATAGAAGAGGGAGAAGAACTATGGGGTAAAAGCACAGAAACCTTATAGTGAAATAACAGCTCCTCAAAATATTCCATAAAATAGGAAGGGAAAAAGCATTCCAAATTCATTCAATGAAACCAGTATTCACCTACTACCAAATGGATATGGCTACAAAAAAACAAAAACAAAAACAAACACCAAAACTATAGACCACCATCGTAATAAACATAGATGTAAAAATCCTCAGTGGAATACTTGCAAACTGAACTCAAGAGTAAATTAAAAATATCATGAATAATCAGGTTGGTTTCATTTCAGGGATGTAAGAATGTTCAACATGTACAAATTACAAAGTGTAATGTACTACATATATAGAATTAAAAATAAAAAAACATGATTATCGAAATATATGCAGAAAAAAATTAGCAGCATTCAACATTCCTTCATGGTAAAAACCCTGAATATACTAGGTATAGAAGGATTATACCTCAAAATAGTAAAGCTATGTATGACAAGCACATAGCTAACATCATGCTCATAGAGAAAAACTGAAAGAATTTGCTCTAAAATCAGGAACAATACAAGGGTATCCATTCCTACCACTTTTATTGAACATAGTAGTTAAAATTTTAGCCTAAGCATTTAGGTAAGAGAAAGAAAAGAGATACAAATAGTAAAGGAGGAATTCAATTTAGCACTATTTGAAGATGATATAATTCTATAATAAGAAAACCCTAAACACTCCAACATAAGACTCTCAAGCTGATAAACAAATTCAGCAAAGTATCAGTATACAAAATCATTCAAAAAATAAGTAGCTATTTTATAAACCAATAGTGAACTTATCAAGAAAGAAATTAGGAAAACATTCACAATAGTCTCAAAAAATAAAATAACTAGGAATAAACCTAACCAAGAAGGTGAAAGACTTCTACATTGAAAATTTCAGAACACTGAATAAACACTGAAGACACTAGAAGATGGAAAGACCTCTCATGTTTCATAGATTTGGAGAATTGATGTTGGAAAGATGGTCATTCTGCTGAAAGATCTATCAATAATTAATAAAAATATATTTTTAAAAAATACCAAAGTCATTCTTTATAGACCTAGAAAAAACAATCTTAAAGGTTATATGGATTCACACACACACACACACACACACACACACAAAACAACCAATCAACCCCCGCCCCCACCCCCACCCCCCAAAAAATAGCCAAAGCAGTTTTGAGCTAAAAGAGCAATGCTGGAGGCATCACAATACTTGATTTCAAAATGTACTTCAGAATCATAGTAGCAAAAACAGCATGGTATGGGCATAAAAACACTCACCCAGACCAATGGAATAGATGAGGGGTTCAGAAATAAACCCCACATGTACAATAATCTGATTCTCAACCAAAGTGGCAAAAGTATATATTGAAGAAAAGACAGCCTTTATGATGTGGTGCTGGCAAAACTGGATATACAAATGTAGATAATTTAAATGTGACCCCTTGTTTCACCTGCATAATTATCAACTCAATCTGGGTGCAGTGACTCACACTTGTAATCCCAGTTTGCTTAGGTGCATGAGAGGACTGTGAATTCAAGTCTAGCCTAGGCAACATAGTGAATCCCTGTCCCAAAAACAAAAAAGCAAGTACAAATAGATCAAAGACCTTATTGTAAGACCAGAAACTTTGAAACTACTAGATCACCTCATAGGATAAACACTGCAGGATATTGGCACAGGCAGTACTTTCATCAGTAGAACTCCCATAGCTCAGGAAACTCCCATAGCTCAGAAGAAAGAATTGACAAATGAGATTACATCAAATTTAAAAGTTTTTTTTTTCTGCATAGCAAAGGAAACAATCAAGAATGAAGAGACAACCTACAGAATGAGAAAAAAATTTTGCCAGCTATTCACCTGAAAGAAAATTAATATCCAGAATATATTATATAACATTATATAATGTATAATATTAAAAATATTTAACAACAAAAGATCAAGTAATCCAATAAAAAATTGAGTAAATGTCCTAACAGATACTTTACAAGAGAAGAAGTACATTACTCTCAGGAGGCTAAGGCAGGCGGATCATAAATTTGACACCAGCCTACACAACTTGGTGAGGCACTGTCTCTAAAAATAAATAAATACATAAAAAGGAATGGGGATATAACTCTTTGGTACAACACCCTGGGTTTAATCCCCATTACCACCATCCCCCCCAAATATAAGTAGTAAATAAATGAAAAAGTGCTCAGCATCTTTAGCCATCAGGGAAATTCAAATCAAAATTACATTGAGATTTCATCTCATTTAGTCATAATATTTATTATAAAAAAACAATCTCCCCACAATAACAAATGGTAGTGAGCATGTGGATAAAAGGAACTCTTATACATTGTTGATGTGAATACAAATTAGAACAGCCACTATGGAAAGTAGTGTTATGGTTTGGATGTGAGGTCTTCCCCAAAAGCTCATGTGTGAGACAATATAATAAGGTTTAGAGGATAAATGATTGGATTACAAAGACCTTAATCCAATCATTGAATTAATCCCCTGATGGGGGTTAACTGAGTGGTAACTGAAGGCAGGTAGGGTATGGTTGGAGGAGGTGAGTCCCTGGGGATGTGGCCTTGGTATGTATTTTGTATCTGATTAGTGAATTCTTTCTTCGTTTCCTGATCATCATGTGAACTGCTTCTCTCCACTACACTTTTCTGCCATGATATTCTGTCTCATCTTGATCCCCAAGGAATAGAGCCTGTTCTCTGTGGATTGAGATTTCTGAAACTGTAAACTCCCACATAAACTTATCCTCCTCTGGTCAGGTCCTTTAGTTAAAGTGGTGAAAAAGCTGACTAAAACAGAAACTGGTACCAGAAGTGGAGTCCTTGCTGTGACTAACATGACTAGGTGGTTCAGAAGATTTTGGAACTTTTTGGAATTGGTTGGAGGAATTTTGAGATGTTTAGCTGTGAATGTGGAAATGTTTTAGACCTTGTATGTGGAGCTTAATGGCCAATTCTGGTGGGAGCTCATAAGACAAGAATGCCAATAGGACTGTGAACAGTGAAGACAGGGCACAAAAGGAAAAGGTGAAGACTGTTGGAATTTGGAGTAGAGGCCACTCATGTTCTATTCTGGCTGAGAAGTTGTCTGCATTTTTCCAGTTTTCTGAGAATTTCTAGGAGGATGAATTTAAAAGTGATGGACTTCTTAATCTAGTGGAAGTAATTTCTAGGCAGCATAGCATTCAGGCAGTGGCATGTATATTGCTGGCAGCTGTTAGCCAAATTTATTGTGATAATCAGGAGCAGAAAGCAGAGCAGAAAGATTTGGGAAAAAGTGAAGTTGAAAGGTGGGAATAAAACTGGGGTAGAGGAAGTTGCAGTTGTTAAAGACATTACTGCCACTAAAGAAATGCTAAAGACTGCCCAGAGACAATAAGAAAGATGGTTTGAGGGCATTATAAGGCTGGAAAGACCACACCCATCTCAGGCTCAAGGGAAAATTCTTTTGAAAAAAGACCAGTGGGGCACACTTCTTGCAGGAGGGGACCTAGCAAGTTTTTCAATATGCTCAGCCACCCAGACACTCAGAGGCTGCTACAGCCAGTGTCCCTGGATCCTTGGTTACTGCTGGAGATGGCGGCAGACCTTGGCATCAACCACATGGTTCTGGTTCTGCAGGAATGCAGGATGCTGAAGTTAGGGGTTCATAGAGGTTTCCACCAAGATTTCAAAGGAATGCCTGGGAGGCCAGGCAAAGTGCAGCAGGGTCATAGTCCTTGTGGCCACCCCGTGAGAAATCAAAGTATGGAGATATGAGGAGGAAGCTGAAGCTGCAGTGGAGACAACCAAGATTAAGAAATGCCAGTAACATGGGACAATGTCCTAGGAAAGCTGGAGGATTGAGCAGAAACAATCCAACAGAAAGACCACTTGGGCTGCCACAAACAAGCCTACAGGTGTGGAGCTACACAAGCCCTTTGGAGAGAACATCATGATGTCACTTGGCCCAGGTGCCAGACATAGAGCAATAGGACTTGTTTGCCCAGCTGGATTTTGGTCTTTCTTTGGTCCTATCCTTTCTTTCTAGGCTCCTAATTTTGTGAATAGAAATGTTTACTCTGTAGTATTATATATTGGATACTTGTAAATTGCTTTTAATTTTACAGGAGTTCAAAATGCAAGACTGCCTTGAGCCTCAGAGAAGACTTTGGACTTGAACTTTGAGCAATCTTGGAACTGTTGAGACTATGGGAACCCTTGGGAATGGACTAAATATATATTGTCATATGAGTGTGAGCTTTTGGGGACTAAGGGAGGAATTGTTGAAAAACTTGCTAGGTTCCCTTGTGCAAGAAGGATGCCCCACTGGTCTTTTCTCAAAAGAACTTTCACTTTTACTCCCTTGAGCCTGACATGGGTGTGGTCTTGCCAGCCTTGTTATGCCCTCAAGCCATCTATCTTTTTGTCTCTGGGCAGTCTTTAGCATTTCTTTAGTGGCAGTAATGTCTTTAACAACTGAGTGTGAGGTATCCCCCAAAAGCTCATGTGTGACACAATCATTTCAGAGAAGAAATGATTGGGTTGTGAGAGTCTTAACCTAATCAGTGATTGGTCCCTGATGGTTCATTGGGGTTGTGGCTTTGGGGTATGGTATATATTTTGTATCTGGAGAGTAGAGTCTCTTTCTCTCTCTGCTTTCTAATCATCATGTGAGCTGCTTCCCCCTGCCACATTCTTTTGCCATGATGTTGAGCTTCTCCTTGAGTCCTGAGGAATGGAGTCTGATTGAGACCTCTGAAACTGTGAGCCCCAAATAAACTTTTCCTCCTTTGCAATTGTTCTGGTTGGGTTCTTTAGTTACAGCAGTGAAAAAGCTGACTAAAACAAGCAGAATGGAGGTTCCTCAAAAAACTAAAACTAGAACTAACATATGACCTAGCTATACCACTCTGGGTATATATCCAAAGGAAATGAAGTCAGTATAAAAAAGAGATACTCGCATACCCGTGTTTATTGTGGCAGTATTCACAATAGCCAGTATTAGCCTTGCTGCCCATCAATAGGTGAATGGATAAAGAAAATATGGTATATAGACATAATGGGGTATTATTCAGTGATAAAGAAGAATGATATCCTGTCATTTGTGGGAAAATGGATGGAACTAGAAGACACCATGTGAAGCAAAATTGATGAGCTAGAAGGACAAAGTATTGCCTGTGTTCTTTTGTATATGGAAACATAAAAAGTATGACCCCAAATTAGAACAGCACTGTTAGCATAGAGAAAGGAGACTGGGGTTGTGTGAGAGGGAATGATGACAGAGGGTAAAAGGGAGAATGGATAGAATCAAAGCATGATATATTCATGTATAGAAATGTAATAGTGAAAGCTATTAATTTATATAATTAATGTTAGTTATAAAAATAAAATTCAAAAAAATTAAAATATACTTTTTAAACTTAAAAAAAGGCCTTCCCAGGGAATGTCTTTAGTTCTTTTAAAAATTAATAAGTAAATTCTTATAATTTCAATAATCATAGAATTCTCTTAGACTGAAGCTGATAATTCCTTTTTCAAAAGACAATAGAAAAGATAAAATATCATTGGTAGAGAGTATCATCTTGGATCTGAAGTGGATAAGGAAAATATGTAATTTTTAAAAATTATCATTAAGAAGCATAATATAGATCAATAATTAAATTGTGCATATCTAAGCTATTTTGCACCTTTTATATAATGGAAATCTGTCACTTTGACCATAAGGTTTTTTTCACTCAAATACTTGTTTTCTATCAATTTCTCTTTCTTAATGTATTATATAAAGTGAAATATGCCAAATGAATTTCTCACAGGAGAATAACTCTTTTGAGAGATCATGAGTCTTTCAACAATATCTATCTAGAATGATTATTAGATCAGTTGACATGTCTATAAGCTTACCTTGATAGGGTACAATTTGTCAGTGCTATACACATGAAACTTTTTGAATTAAAGAAAACTTTTCCTAAAACAATCTCTAACTTAAACTAAGTCTGGTAATCATTGATTGTCTTGGCCAAATATTTCAGGCTCTCTGCCTCCTAGGCAATGTGCAATTGTATTAGGAAGTCCCTGGTGGTTGGACAGGCTCTGGAAGTAGTCCTGGCCAGTAAGTTGTAAATGAAAATAATGGTTGTCACTTTATCCTAAAAGTACATTTGATTTCCAGTTCAAAACATCATAAGGCTTTCTTTCTTCCATTGTGACTGGTAGGACTGGTGGCAGCCCATCAGTTTGGGTCTTGGAGTGAAGAGATTATGGTGTTATCCAGTCAACTTATAATAAACATGAAGGTCAAGTTAGAAAATCAAGGACTGAAAGGTATAGCACATGGGCCAAATCCTGCCCACAGCTTATTTTTGCAAACCGATTTTCAAAGAAACACAGCCATGCCCACTTATTTATATATTGTCTGTGGCCATTTCCTTAAACCAGTATTAAACAGTTGTAACAGAAATTGTATGGCCAGAAAAATTGACAACTTCTTTTCTAAAGACCACCCTTATTTTTCTGTCTTATAAACTTTAGTAATGATTTGTATATGCATGTCTCATGCTAGTCCAACTTTCTCTTTGTGTTCTTTGCTTTGTACTCAGGCATGCTTGATCTCCCTAATCATACTCATGAGGGTAGAATTCATCCATTATAATATTCTCAGCATGTGCTACGTATCTTGCAAAGCATAATAATAAATATTTGTTAAATGAATGAATGAATGAGTAACTCAACTGCCTTTTCAGTGTTGATACTGACAGAAGGAAAAGGGAACAACGAGATAGTACATTTTGAGCCATTTTCTGGCTTGGTGCTTTGTCACCATTCAGACCAAAAGTAAGGGCCTTACTTTGAGTAGATGCTTAATTTTGTTTGAACTGTCACTTACTATACTCATTTATTAAACTTGTGAATCTACATCCTTGGTCTCCTTATAGTAAAAGAAAAAATGCCCATTGTCTTCTATAATTTCTCAATCTTAATTATTTCATTATCTTTATCTAAATATTAATAATTAATATAGTTAGATAAGAAATTTAATCATAGTAAACATTTACTTAATGCCCATTATATGCCAGGTGTTGTGCTAATTTATATATGTACACACATACTTAAACTTATAACAATTTGTAAGTTGGTTATATTATTAATTCTTTCTTACAAATGAGAAAACTAAGGCTTAAAAATATTAAGTAACTCCCTTAAGTTATGTTACCACATAGCTGGTAAGTGAAAGAGATAGGCAAGTAAACCAGTCAGTCTGTCTCCAAAGCCTTCTCCCCTAATTTGTAGAAAATTGCTTCCTCAAAGAATTTCCCATTCTCCTTATTTTTTTTAATATTATACCAAGTTTGGTTTAACATATTGGTCAAATGTTCCTATTATGTACATTTAAGCATTGAGTGTTGGAATATTCCAGAAAGCTATGAAACCATGTTCTTCATACTTAAAGGACCTATACTTTCATTGATCACAGAAAATATACAAATATAAAAGAATTAGTGAAAACATCATTCATATTGAATGTTAACTGGGACCATACAAACAAATTATAATTATAGATTTTTAGATTTGAAAGAAAAAACTTTTAGAGCATTGTATTTGTTTGCAGTTGAATAGCTTGACATAATAGAGTCAGGTGATAATCCTATTATCAAATAATAATAATAAAGATAACAACAACAACAATACCCAAAGGAGCATAAAGAGATTGGGGAGTGAGTGTGTATATCAAATGGAGTTAGACAAAAGTGAGTTTGATGTTATTAGTTGTCTTCAAAAATAACTCACAAAGGAGATAGGATTTGATTTCAACTCAAAGAATGAATAAATTATATTTGGGGAAGATTGTTGGTAGATACATGTGCATATGTGTATGCATGAGTGAAAACATTTCCAGGACATTGTTTAAAAAGAAGCAGGGAAGGAAAGAAGAAAGAGAAATTAGTTAAATGTAAGATTTACATAGTTCACTACTGTATCTCACGTATTGATCAGTGATTGTGGGTGGACTTAAATGATAAGAATACATGAACCTCACCCATTTTATTTGGATAAGAATTGTTAGAGGTTGACTTGGGACCTCAATATTTTTTAAAAGATCTTTATATGTTTCTAGCATGAATGGGATGGAGAACTATGGAAAAGTATGAGCATATTGTCTTTTCATAATGTTATCATTTAGGAGAGAAATAAGTCACACCAGAATAAAACAAATCTCATCAAGGATCCATGGTCAGTGTCATATAGACAGCAAATGATAGAATGAAACAGAAGCATGTGAGATGAGATGGAGATAGATGGACGAGAAAAAGGAATTGGAAATACCAGTAAAAGCAATTATAGTAATTATGGATTAGGAGGTTGAAGCCTTGCCTAGGGTGGTTTTCTGGAAATAGAAAAAGCAAAGGTGTAATCTGAGAATTTTCACAAAGGCTTGCTGGCTGATAAAATCTAAAGGATGAGGAAAAAGGAAGAGCCCTGACAAATTAATGGTTGTCTTATTAAACTTTAAGGGTAAATTTGGAGTATAAAGATGTAACATTTACTGAAAAACTAACATTTAAGTTTTTAAAGAAGATGATGTTTAGGATTGATGACTTCTTGATAATTTTGAAATTTCATCTTGACCTGTAGTAAGAGTACTGATTTTTTTCTGACACATTTGCTTGTACTTCCAATTGTTTTTCTTAAGTTTCTAAAATTTATTTCTCATTTTCAACCTCACTTCTAACCATTAATGGAGTGAAATATAAGTTTTAGTTATATAAATTTTTAATATGTTTCATAGACTATATTAGTGTTATATTTGATTAAAATATTACATAAAACCTACCTAACTATAACTCAAATTAAAAGATGAGAAATCAGGAGCAAAATAGTTGTTGGCCTTTTAGGGGCCCAAGGATATTAAAGTTGAAGTTGCTGAAATTCTTTGGATTTTCTTTCATGGCTGAAGGACAAATGCTGAAACTCTAGCCATCATCTATATGAGAAATTGTAGGACATAAAGAGCTTTCCTAGAAATCCTAGATTTGCATTTATATTTCACTGGTCATTCCTATTTGCAAAGGAAGCTGGGAAAGTCACTGTTTTAACTAGGTACATTGCATAGGATCTTGTAGTGAGAAAGTCGCATAGCTAATATATTCTGCACTCTCTGTCTTCCCATCTTGTTTCTTAGGGGAAAAACCATTTTAAGCACCTACCACATGTCAGGCCCTTTCATGGTGAACAAGATAACCATGATCCCTACTTTCATAGAACCTAGAGTATGTCAGGAGAGAGAGACATGAGGCAAACAATAGCACAAACACTTACTTAATTGAAGGCCTGATAAGTAATACAGAGGAAAAGTTGAAATGTCATTTTATTTATTTTCTTATGTTTTACCTTTATAACTTTTTTATTTTGTATTACTCTTAAATTAATTTTTATATATTGCTTTGAAATATTTTGAAACCAAGCACTTGTGTGATTAAATAAATATATCTAGTCATAAAACCATTAGGTCTAATTTTTAATAACTTTATTTTATTGTTTTTATATTTATGTGGGGCTGAGGACTGAACCTAGTGCCTCACATATGCTAGGCAAGCATTCTATTACCGAGCTACAACCCCAGCCCCAATAGATCTACTTTTATCTAATCTATTTTAATGTAATTACAGACCCAACAAGTATTCAAAATTTGATGGGTTAAATCATGCTTCTGGTCCTTTAATGAGGTATCTCATACCAGTGGGCTTTGAGCATTAGTTAAAATCATGGTATAGAAATATTTTTAAGGCCAGAAATTATGGAAAGTCTTATGTAGAGTTACATTGAAGTTTGCCAAGTTTGAAAGACTATGATAGATTTGAGATTTCTACTGTTTGCAAACTAATCGGTTAGACTACTGGAAGTTTATGGATGCCGACAGAACACAGGAGTCTCATGGGTTAGAGACAAAGAACTTTATAACTCACAGCACACAAAGAGTCATGAGTTTCATGTTCACTTTGTTCTTCTTTCCCCCCAAGCCTGATGGATACAATGCAGAGCAGCTCAAGTAGAATGTATGCATGTGATAAATTTGTATCCTAGTTAAGAAACTCCAAAATTAGGATATTCCTATTTTTTATTTTTTAAATTAATTTTAAGTAGTTATACATGACAGTAGAATGCACTATGATACATCATACATAAATGGAGTATAATTTCTCATTTTTCTGGTTGTACATGATATAGAATCCCACTGGTCATATAGTGATATATGATTATATGGTAATAATGTCTGATTCATCCTACTATCCTTCTTAACTCCAATCCCCCTCCCCTCTCTTTAATCCCCTCTACATCATCTAAAGGAACTCTATTCTTTCCTAGCCCCCACCCTTATTCTGAGTTAGCATCCATGTATCAGGGAAAACATTTGGTCTTTTGGTTTTTTGGATTGCCTTAGAAAAGCTTTGCCACATGCATCTCAGATAAAGCATTAATCTCCAGGATATATAAAGAACTGAAAAATCTCAACACCAAACAAAAAACAAACAACAACAACAACAATAACAAAACAAATAACCCAATCAATAAATGGGCTAAGGAATTGAACAGACAATTCACAGAATAAATACAATTGATTAACAAATACATGAAAAAATGTTTAACATCTCTAGCAATTAGAGAAATACAAATCAAAACTACTCTAGGATTTTATCTCACTTCATTCAGAATGACAATTATCAAGAATACAAGCAACAATAAATGTTGGTGAGGATGTGGACAAAAAAGTTACACTCATACATTTCTAGTGGGACTGCAAATTAGTGTAACCATTATGGAAAGCAGTATTTAGATTCCTCATGAAACTTGGAATGGAACCACCATTTGACCCAGCTGTCCCACTCCTCTTTTTATATATACCCAAAGGACTTAAAATCAGCATTCTATGGTGACACAGCCACATCAATGTTTATAGCAGCTCAACTCACAATAGCTAAACTATTGAACCAACCTAGATGCCCTTCCACAGATGAATGGATAAAAGAAATGTGGTAAATATGCACAATAGAATATTACTTAGCCTTAAAAAAGAATGAAATTATCGCATTTGCTGGTAAATGGAGGAAGATGGAGAAAACATGCTAAGAAAACCAAAGGAAACCCCAATTTTTATAAAGGGGCTGCTAGCAAATCTCCCCAAACTTTTCAATGGGGGGCGGGGGGAATGAGAGAGATTGAGATTATCTTTATCATCCTGTTCATGAAACAGATCTTTGCTCTGGAGAGAGATACCTTCTGTCTTTCAAGCATATAACAATAGCCTTGAAAAAATGTTCTACAACAACGTTGTCAATGCTTCTCTTTATAAGGTATACAGAAACGCTGGAGAAACCCATGAAGAATTGTTTGCTAACAAAGTCCTGCCTAGAACCATTATCAAATACCAACATTAGCAAAGATGTTTTTGATTTAAAAATCTACCATGATATTCTGCCATTTTGGAAGCATTTAGCCAATAATACTTTGTAGGAATATCAATGTGTACATGATATAGAATAATATTGACATAATTTTGTAAAACAGTTAATCACTGCTGTGATATGGAAATAATCTTTAACCTCTCTGACACTATGATTTATTAATAAATGTTTCCTAAGAGAACATAAGGCTAATAACATTTGCAAAGATCTTCAGAATAAGTCAATGAACAGTCAGTGATAACTAGCTTACAAATAAAAGCTGGAAACAGTCTATGATTTCAGTGAGTTGTCCCTACATCAACTCATGCCACATTGGTTTAGTTTCCAGAAGGGGAGTCTAGTGATTCCCTTTCCCTGCCTCTTTCCACCCATGGAAAACACCAAAGCAGGCATCCTGGCCATATATCTTCTCTCATAGTTTTCAGCACACACTTCAGATACCTATGGGGACCAAAAAGTCTCTGATTCTGTATTCCAATGTCCCAGTTAGAGGATGGATGGAATTTTTCAGGAATGGTCAGGTATTCAGAAGCAGGTCAGGGTGGATCTTTGTGAAAAGCTAACCTCTTTGGCCCTGAAAAAGGAAGGGGAATGGACTTAAGTGAGAAGTGGCAATAATTTGAGAACCCTTGGGAAACCTAGCTAGTTCTAGTTTGACAAATTTCAGTCTTTGTTGGGTGGTTTTAGTCCATTCCTCATAACAAACTCTCTGACATAAGCAAGTTATATCAATACAATCTAACCTGTGTAGTGTCCACTATTGTAGCAAGGAATGCAGTCTCTGTGATCAAAATTTGACTTCCCATTTAATGATAATTCATTTAGTGCCTACTATACTATATATTCTGTGATTCCTGAACTGAGGGTTCTTTCCATGAATCTGTGAGTAACTCAGAAAAAAAATATTAGCTAGTACTGTTTCTGGAATTCTTCTAGGTGCTT